>NW_014543117.1:71805-92803 GCF_000741045.1 Vigna radiata var. radiata | reverse complement strand
AGGACGATTCATTTTCAGTCAAAGTTATAGAAGCCATTAAGAATTATCAAAAAGATAAAGTGCCCTTCTTGAGAAACTCGTAAGATTCTTCCTCCTAGGAGTCATAAAGATAAAAAAAAAGGGTTGATATTTATATGTAATTGTTTTTATTATGGATTTAGTGTGGTTTCTATTTTTGTATTTTTTTTCTTTTTAATAAGTTTTTATGTAATTTTTATATATTGACAAATGATTAATAGATTTGGAAGTATTAATCTAATTCAAACGTCAAATTTATAGCTATATCTTCAAAATTTATATATAATTCTCGAGTGATTGTTAAAATTACCTTATAAATGTAATTTTGTATATCTAGTTGAGTTGTTTGATGGTTATTGTTGGATTTTCATTTTATTTTTTTATGATAGTTTAATGGGTATATCAATAACTAATTAAAAATTATATTTTACATTAAAAAGTTACACTTTTTTAAGTGAGAAAGATGATACAATACAATAATAATCATTAATTTAGAAATTAGTGATTTAAGTTATAATTAATTTCATATTTTCTTAAGTATGCCTGTGGTTTTATCTTATTTAAATATGTATTAAAAGTAGTTATTACAAAATTCTCACTTCTATATAACACGACATATTTTCCAATCATTCAATTTTGGTAGTTTTATTGCATCATTGCATTCTTTGTTTTGCACCCTTTTTATGAAAGATATATTAGAACTTTCTGTCCATTTATCTTTATCAAGTATATATTCTATTTCTATAACCACACTATTTTAACCGGATAGAGAAACAGGGTTCTTCAAATTCTTCCATTGCATGCCACTTTAGTTTGTTTTGAAAAAATGGATTTTGATTATGCACCCACTTATAAATTAATATA
The DNA here is from genome assembly GCF_000741045.1 of Vigna radiata var. radiata. Lineage (NCBI taxonomy): Eukaryota > Viridiplantae > Streptophyta > Magnoliopsida > Fabales > Fabaceae > Vigna > Vigna radiata. Next base: position 91,921 of record NW_014543117.1, on the reverse strand, counting down.
TTATAAATCTATTTTACTGATCTCAATTCAAGAAATTTAAAATATAATTTAATTCTACAAAATTAACAAATAAAAAACTTTACACACATTTATATATTATAAAATTATCTTATTTATTTCTAGACGTGAGGAAAGAAAAACATAGGCATAAGAATTTTTGGGTGAATATGAAAAAGGCATCAACAAACTCAGTACACTTTAATGTAAAGTAAAACAGACATTTGAAGTTATGGTTAGAAAATTATGCCAATTGACGCCGCTGAAAGTGGGTGAAATTGGTATGACTTTATTTTGCTTAAATCTATATTGTTGCTGAAATTCCCTAACCAACATTGTTTTAATAATAACATTATACTTTGAAGCTATTTGCTATGCAATAGTGCTTTATTAGCATAAGATGCCAAAAGTTAACCAAATTCAAAGTTGAAATAACCAATGTCTAATGAAGTTACAAAAATATGAATATAAAATCCCAAATTCCATCCTCCAATATTAAGGTGCAAATTCTCTAATTAACTCCAACCTCCACTTAAATTACAATATCATGTGCTGTGCTTCAAAATTCTCTTTCTTCCATTAGCATATGCATGTGTAGCTCTTTATTCCAAACAACATAATAGAGACACATTTAAACAGTGAATGAGTTAATTTATTGCAAGTGTCTCATTCTTCAGTCCTAGCAAGTCAATGTCCTAATTAATTCTATGTCCAATAATGCAACCCTTATCATTGACATTTACAAAGGTTCAATTAAATATTAAATGTTTAAAAAATCTAGATATTTTTAAGTTGAATTTTTACTAAAAAAATTATCATATTTATATTTAGTCTTTAAAATATTTTTTATTTTCATCTATGTAGTTTATCTTTTCATTACACTATATAAGAAATGACAAGACAATTCTTTACATATTTTTAAAATTTTCTGAATTTTTTTTCAAGAAACTGAATAATTATGGGTAATGTTTTGAAAGATGAGTGCACGTGATGATAGAACTTTTAGGTAGAAAAATTATATAAATAAGAAATTGAAAAATGTATATGAGTCTTCAAATATTTAATTAAAAAAATAGAAATGACATAAGAGGAGATAAATTTCTCAATAACTAATTATTATGAAAAATTTAATCAAACAAACATACTTATATTTGAATGAAAAATGTATATAAGTATTCAAACATTTAATTTAAAAAATATATATATTTTCTATCAAATATTCATAAACAAATTATCTAAGAGGAGATAAAGTTCTCAATAACTAATTTATATGGAAAATTGAATCAAACAAGCATACTCATGTTTGAAAGGATATGAGTGTAGATCTTTGTTTAAAAAAAAAAAAATCATATATTTAAAAGAATATATTGCAAAAACTAAAAAAATTAAAATAGGTGGCATTTCAGGAATTAATCTTGGTACCGACATTAGCGGAACACTCTCCTAAATTGACCAGCCACCACAATCTATGGAACTTTCCTAAATATAGGACCCACTCCTTTGGTTTTGTCTTTCAATTTTGCTTGCCGACAAAACAAAACCATTGGTTCTGCAACATCACCAGGTTCCTCAAACCTCAGAGCATATCTTACCTTCAACCTCAGATCTTGTTTCTACTCTCACTACAACTTCATATGCCTTCACAGTGTTTACATTTTTGCTATGATTTAATCAACAAAACTGTGAATACCATATAAAAAAAACTTTCTTTTTTGGATTAGTACTTCAGTTAAATGAGAACAAAGATTCTATTTTTTTATGGAATTTGAGTTTTAAACTTTATAAAGATCAAATCTTTTAGTATTATAAATATGATGAATGTTTAAAGATGGAAAAATAAGTTTGTTTGTTGTTTAAAATTTGAGCACTAAATTCATTTATCAAATATGGAAATATGATGTAGTTGACTGGAAATATATAAAAGATTAAAAACATAATCTTTTTTCAATGAATGAAATTCCAAGCCCACATGATTCCTACATGCCATCCATTTGCTACTAGTTAATCGAAACATGGGGGACAAAATCATTGTGAAGTTCTTTCTTTTTTACTTCCTTTTACAATGCCTCACAAATTTTTAATAGAAATCATAGGCCAACCAATGGTAAGAGGCAAAAAGAAAAAGGAAAAAAAAAAAGGAAAAGAGGGTTTGGAGAGGGACAATCTTTGTGGGGTGGCCTGACACTTTGTTTAGGGTTCCTTCCTTCCTTCGTAAAATGTGAAAAGTTAGAGACATTCCACATTGGCACATTCTCCTTCCTGTCTTTTTCTCAATTTTGGGAACTTCAATTTCCTGATCCGTTCAACGTTTTCTGAACAAAAGACTCTTTGTTTATGCTACCTATAGGTAAGAGTAACTACCAAGCACGCACTCTCACATTCACACTCATGTTCTTGTTCTAAGCTTGTCATTAGTCATTTTTCTAAGTCTTGTGGCTAGTGTCTCTCATTTGGGCGTCTGATATAATGGGGTTCTGATTTTACTGGGAAAGTTCGTATATTGATACTCTCTTTTGTTTTTTGTTTCTGTTTTACTAGGCTAACCATGGAAGGTGTTCAGATAGAAGAAGTCTTCATCTTGTTTTGTTTTTGTCTGATCACCACAGTGAGTTTTGGTGCTACAAACCCAAATGATGTCAAAGTTTTGAATGATTTTAGAAAAGGGTTGGAGAATCCTGAGCTTTTGAAGTGGCCGGAGGAGGGAGATGATCCCTGTGGTCCTCCTTTATGGCCTTTCGTGTACTGTTCTGGAGACAGAGTCAATCAGATTCAGGCAAAGAATCTTGGTCTTAGAGGGTCATTGCCTCAAAACTTTAACCAACTCTCAGAACTCTACAATTTGGGTCTCCAACGCAACAACCTCAGTGGGATGTTGCCCTCTTTTAGTGGATTATCCAAATTGGAATTTGCTTTCTTGGATTACAATAAATTTGATTCAATTCCATCTGATTTCTTTAGTGGGCTTAGCAGCCTTAGAGTCTTGTCTTTGGAAGAAAATCCACTGAATATGAGTAGTGGATGGTTGTTTCCCATGGATTTGGAAAAATCAGTACAGTTAACCAACCTTTCTCTGGTGCAATGTAACTTGGTTGGACCGTTACCGGATTTTCTCGGCACATTGCCATCTCTCACAAATCTGAGGCTTTCAGGTAACAAGCTGTCTGGTGCCATACCAGCAACTTTTGCACAGTCTTCAATCCAGGTTTTGTGGTTGAATAATCAAGAAGGTGGTGGGTTGAGTGGTCCTATTGATGTTATTGCTTCAATGCCTTTCCTTAGACAGGTTTGGCTACATGGAAACCGATTAACTGGGTCAATTCCTCAGAATATTGGAAATCTAACTTCCTTGCAGGAACTCAATCTCAATAGCAATCAACTTGTTGGCTTGATTCCAGAGTCCCTGGCACTTATGGATCTTGATATCCTTGTGTTAAATAACAACATGCTAATGGGTCCAATACCAAAATTTAAGGCTGCCAATGTTTCTTATGATTACAATTTATTTTGTCAAAATGAGCCTGGACTTGAATGTGGCCCTCAAGTTACTATTTTGCTGGATTTTCTAGATAAGATGAATTACCCTTCATTTCTCGTTTCTGATTGGTCTGGTGATGAACCATGCACACGCAGCACAGGGTCATGGTTTGGATTGAGCTGCAATTCCAACTCAGAGATATCTATTATCAATCTACCTAGACACAAGCTAAATGGTACACTAAGTCCCTCACTTGCTAAGTTAGATTCACTCCGTCAAATTAGGCTTTCAGGAAACAACATAACCGGCTCTGTTCCTACTAATTTCACCAAATTAACATCTTTGGAGTTGTTGGATTTAAGTTATAACAATCTTGAGCCTCCATTTCCAAATTTTCATGATGATTTGAAGATTATTATTACGGGTAATCCCCTTCTTCTGAATAAAACTGGAGGAAGTCCCAGTCCTATGCCTATTAACAGCCCACCTTCACCACAAAATCCATCACAGTCTCCATCCTCTCATAAGCCACCTATTCCAGATCAGAGTTCAAGAGCAAATCAATCCAAGCCTAATGACTTGAAAAGATTCAAAACAGCAGCAATAGTGGCTGGAATTGTATTGTTTACTCTTGTAGCACTTTTGGTTGTTTATCTCTTGCTATGTTGTAGGAAGAAGAAAAAGGCCTCCTTAGATGCTCCAAGTTCCATTGTGGTCCACCCTCGCAATCCATCTGATCCAGACAACATAGTTAAAATTGCAGTTTCAACCGCCACTGGAAGTTTGTCTACAAAGACTGGTACAAGTTCTCTGAGTAACATCAGTGGTGAAACTCAAAACTCTCACATGATTGAGGATGGAAACCTTGTCATCTCTATACAAGTACTACGCAAGGTTACCAATGACTTTGCTTCAGAAAATGAACTAGGTCGTGGAGGGTTTGGGACTGTTTACAGGGGGGAACTTGAAGATGGGACAAAAATAGCAGTGAAGAGAATGGAGCATGGGGTTATTACCAGTAAGGCAATAGAGGAGTTTCAAGCAGAAATAGCTGTTCTTTCCAAGGTACGGCACCGCCATCTGGTATCCATGTTGGGGTATTCCATTGAAGGCAATGAAAGACTTTTGGTTTATGAATATATGTCTCTTGGAGCTCTAAGCCAGCATCTTTTTCATTGGAAAAGCTTGAACTTGGAGCCTTTGTCTTGGTCAAAGAGGCTTGCAATAGCACTAGATGTTGCCAGAGGGATAGAATACCTTCACAGTCTTGCCCGTCAGACTTTTATTCATCGAGATCTTAAGTCTTCTAATATCTTATTGGGTGATGATTTCCGGGCTAAAGTTTCAGATTTTGGTTTGGTGAAGCATGCCCCAGACAGTGAGAAGTCTGTAGTTACCAAGCTTGCTGGGACATTTGGATACCTTGCCCCTGAATATGCAGGTATGGCTTGCTTAAAATCACCTCTTCTGGCCATGATGTATATGTAGAAATTTAGCATTAACTGCCTGATGGAATCATTATACCCTCTCTGTATCTTAATTATATTCAGTTACATTGTTCTTAGATGAAAACATCTTAGTAGTGTGCAAGATGTCTCTCTTTCTGCCTGTATTTGAAAAAGCAAAAGCTAACAAGGAATGATGTCTAATTACATGTCTTAATGTTTCAAATTTGTAAGCAATGCGATACTTGTATCTCTCATCTAACAGTTGGTTATACCATTGCAATGTGTGATGTTTTATCATATCACTGTGTTTGATGTGCCTGCCTAGCTTTTCATACTATGTATCGATGTGTTTCAGTGATGGGGAAAATCACCACAAAAGTTGATGTGTTCAGCTACGGTGTGGTTTTGATGGAACTTCTGACTGGACTTGTGGCACTTGATGAGAGCCGACCAGAGGAGAGCCGGTACTTGGCTGAATGGTTTTGGCGAATTAAATCAAGCAAGGAGAAGCTTATGGCTGCCATTGATCCAGTTGTGGAAGCATCTGAAGAAACTTTTGAGAGCATAACTATTGTAGCTGAACTTGCTGGACATTGCACTGCAAGGGAAGCACATCATAGGCCAGATATGGGTCATGCAGTCAATGTCCTATCAGCATTAGTGGAAAAATGGCAACCAGTTGATGATGAATTAGACTGCTACTCTGGCATCGACTACACAAGACCACTTCCTCAGATGTTGCAGATTTGGAAGGAAGCAGAAAGCAAAGAGTTCAGCTATGCTTCTAGTCTTGACAACAGCAGAAGCAGTATTGCAGCCAGGCCTACTGGGTTCGCAGACTCTTTTACTTCTGCTGATGCAAGATGATCTTCAGGCATATTTAGTGCAATTTGTGGACCCTGTTGTTGTATCGTTATTCAAATTCACTTGGATTCACCACGTCCGTTTCTTCAGCCAAGAGGCAAAAATCATGTCTCTGGATTTTGTTCTGTTTTTGGACATTAAAATACCATAGGAAGATGTAGATAAATTATACATGTTTTCTCTTTATTTTGTCTTATATACAGGAACACCAATTTCTACTTGATAGTAATGATTCTGTGCAACAAGTCACATTCATCTATGTTGTTATCCCATCCATATTATTATGGGAGGTGTTATCATTGAAATGCTTAGCAGAAGAATTTATCCATGATATTTTCCACCTGCATTGATAAATTAAAAAAGGTGACACATTTTTAGGCACATGAAGTCTTGGTAGCCTCTTTTAGTGCCTTTTCTTCTCAATGAATCTTTCCCTATGTTATATCAATCCAAAGAGGGGTGAAGCCTAATGATAGATAACAAAAGGCTAGGAATTAGCCAGATTTGTCACTTGAAATTTGGTGTGTTCATACTGAGGAGAGACTGAGTTTCAACAGTGAGGGATTTTGTGGGAGAGAAAGAGTTCGATTCAGGCAAATTCAACCATGCCCCTTCTGTGACTTTCAATTACTTGAATTCTAAAATGTACAATATGGTGAAAACAAAATATAACGTAAGAATTCATAGAAGCTTCTATGCTTGAAAATTCTTATTTTCTTGTCTGTCTTTATTGTAGCTGGCAGCTGCTACTTCTGCAATGCATCTCTTAGCTGCCTAGCTAGCACGACTTCCATGTTTCTCTCAGCCTCATAATAGGCTTGCTTTTCTGTGGTTTGTGTTCAAAGTCCTTTTTTATTCCATTGGCTATGCAATCTTCTTTTAAGTTTTGATATTAATAAACTTCATTATAGAGGCCAGCCTCTATTTACTTGCCACAAGAAAATAGATTTGTACGTTTTTCATATCAAAACTTGCTTGACTAATGTGATAAGATAATTTGCTGGTTTTTCTACTGGTAATTTTCTCCTTTAATGTTACAGCAGTCTCTTTCAGTCGTGGAATCACAGTGATAAAGTTGTTTCGTAGATTATCTTGTGCAATTTTGAAATGCTTGCGACTTCCAAGATAGATAAAACTATTTTTGGTTTTAAGGAACTCAACTGCAACTGTTTAGTGATTTGAGCTTTACTCATTTGCCATACCAATACTTAAACTCTTGCTCTTTGATGACATTTGATTCTTGCCAAATCTATCAAACGTTCAGAATTCTTAGAATTTTTTTTGATTGTCTACGTTAGTGTTACAATTTTAGTATGTTTTTTGTCAAACTTTTGATACATTTTCTTTGTCAATGCACCCTCGTGTCTGAAGCTTTGTTAATTATGTATTTTTGTGATCCACTTCATGTATTCAGTCATTTGATAATATAATGCACAACACACCATATGAAAGCGTTTTCTTCACATAAATAATGTAATGACAACATTATAGTGCAACTACTTGATTCTCTTTCTAAAATAAAAATAAAAACAGTGAAAACAACACGTTTTAGGCATATGTCTTCTTAGTACAACGTTGACACTAATTTAATTTCTGACCTTTTTTAATATGAATTAAACTGAATCAAAATTTTGTAGATTCATGTTTATTTTAAAGAGTTTCTCCGTAGGTTTTTTTCTAAAAGGGAAGAATAATTGAAACTAATTTCTTCATAAATTATGATTAACTATGAACTAGTTAAAAACAAAAAATATACACCAATTTTGTAAGAAAAGCTTGTACAAATTATTTTAGGCGTAATTTAATTTTAGATTATAGAAAAAGTAATTTGTATACAAATTTGGAATCCCTTATCTCCATCCAACAAGAACTCAGTCTTTTAGCTCCAAAAGGGTGAGTCAACCCATGAGCCTCAGTTTTCTTGGACACTCCAATCCAAATGTTAAAATTCCACAGAAATGTGAAATTATGCAACAGCTAAAACTACTACTTATATGCTTGAAGCACTGTTCAAAAAATTGATGATCCTCGAGAAGAATGATCCTTCCTGCGTGCGCGATAAAGCCAACTCCGCTTCCCCACCCTCCAAAACCATCTTCACCAATTTCAATTCCAAATCAAACACACTTCAACACCAATCAAAGCCTGTCCCTAAGACACACTACAAAATACGCTGACCCCATTGTAGCATGGACATCTTCCATAGCTCAGTATTGCAAAGGTGGTCATTTGGTTAAAGCTGCCTCCGAGTTCGTGCGAATGAGAGAAGCTAATATTGAACCTAATCATATCACTCTCATCACACTCCTCTCTGTTTGCGCTCATCATCCTTCGCAGAGTAGTATTACCTTTGGAACTGCCGTACATGCACATGCGTGCAAATTGGGCTTGCACGTGAACGATGTCATGGTTGGGACTGCGCTGATTGACATGTACGGTAAATGTGATCGTGTGGATTTCGCAAGGTTGGCATTCAATCAAATGGGTGTCAGAAATTTGGTGTCTTGGAACACGATGATTAATGGGTATATGAGGAATGGGCGAATTGAAGATGCCCTCCAATTGTTTGATCAATTGCCTGCGAAGAATGCTGTTTCTTGGACTGCTCTAATTGGTGGTTTTGTGAAGAAGGATTTTCACGAGGAAGCTCTGGAGTGCTTTCGAGAAATGCAGCTCGCTGGAGTGGAATATGATTATGTGACTATTATTGCTGTTATTGCGGCGTGTGCGAACTTGGGCACACTCGGTCTTGGCTTGTGGGTGCACCGACTTGTGATGACACAAGCTTTCAGGAATAATGTTAGAGTTTCCAACTCTTTGATAGACATGTATTCTCGATGTGGATGCATAGAGTTAGCTCGTCAGGTGTTTGATAGAATGCCCAATAGAACTTTAGTTACGTGGAACTCAATCATTGTGGGTTTTGCTGTTAATGGTTTTGCGGATGAGGCTCTAAATTACTTCAATTCAATGCAGGAGGAAGGCTTCAAACCAGATGGAGTCAGCTACACAGGTGCTCTAACGGCGTGTAGTCATGCAGGATTAATTAACGAGGGACTCAAAATCTTTGAAAATATGAGGAGAGTTCGTAGAATTTCGCCTAGAATCGAGCATTATGGTTGTTTAGTTGATCTCTATAGTAGAGCTGGGAGGTTAGAGGAGGCATGGAATGTTTTGAAGAATATGCCCATGAGGCCAAATGAAGTTGTTCTGGGGTCACTGCTCGCAGCTTGTAGGACTCAGGGGAACATTGGGTTGGCTGAAAATGTCATGAAATATCTTATTGAATTGGACCCAGGGAAAGATTCCAATTATGTGCTTCTTTCTAACATATATGCAGCAGTTGGAAAGTGGGATGGTGCGAGCAAGGTTAGGAGGAGAATGAAGGAACGTGGGATACAAAAGATACCAGGCTTTAGTTCTATTGAGATTGACTCCAGCATTCACAAATTTGTGGCTGGAGATAAATCTCATGAAGAGAAAGATCATATTTACGCAGCATTGAAACTTTTGTCTTTTGAGCTGCAATTATGTGGCTATGTTCCAGATTTTTCTAGAAAAGAATGTTACGAGGACGATTAATGTTGGAACAGACCTATTAGTTCAGTTCAAGAAAGTAACTGATTATACAAATGTGCTCTCTCTTTTGTAACTACATACGACAGTTCAAACTGTTTATAAACTGGGACGAAATTTGGAAGACACTGGTTATTGCTTTTCATATTAAAGGCCGTAAAAAATATTGAATATATATGAAAGAATGTACACAATATCTAAAGTATAGCCATGCAAGACTGGAAAATGCCTATCCTTAAGCTGCATGCATTCTCTGATGAACAAAATCCGCGTACAAAAAATTTAAATTAAGAAGCAATACTAAGTTCCCTTCCATAAACCCTCTCTGCTACTCTCTCAGCCACCTCAACCTTCCCATGAGTTTTACAAGCTGCCAGCAAGGCACGCCACAAAACCTGATCAGGCTTAACCTCCATTCTCCAAATTAATTTCTCTGCTTCCTCAACCTGACCAACTCTCCCCAACATATCCACCATGCACGTATAATGGTGCAGCTCAGGTTTCACTCCAAATCTTACCTCCATCATCTCAAAATATTCTCTCCCCTTGTCTATTAACCCCCCATGACTACACGCACTCAAAACCGTAGTAAAAGTCACACCATCAGGCCTCTCTCCTGCCTCCACCAATTTATCAAACAGTTCGAACACCTCCTCACACTTCCCATGCATTCCATAACCCTTCATCATGGTTGAAAACGTAATCTCGTTCCTTTGCCACATTCCATCAAACACCTTGCGTGCACTAACCAAATCCCCGCATTTGGCATACATGTTTACCAAAGCATTAGAATTTGCCAAGTCCAAGCCAAACCCATTAATCAAAACAGCCCCATGGACCTGTTGCCCAAGCCGCAGAGCCGATAAACCAGCGCAAGATTTCAGCACCACAGGTAACGTGTGACGATCAAAGGGCTTGTGAGCAAGCACCATGTCGTGAAAGATGGAAAGGGATCGAGCGAAAAAGCCGAGAGATGAATGTGCTCTGATGAGAGAGTTGAAAAGGAAAGTGGGTTGGCGAATGGTGAAGGAGAAGATGATATTGGCTTCGTGCAATTGAGCACAACAAGCGTAGGAAGACACAAGCTTGCTTCTAATGAAGTCATTGCTTGAAATGCCTAATTTGATGGTCATCGCATGAATTTGTTTTAGATTCTTCAAGTGTTTCGCGGAAGAGCAAGCATCGAGAAGTGTAGTGTAGAGAGGCACGAGTTCGCGACGATTAGCCATCATCTTAACAAATACAGCATCAACTTTATATAATATTATGCAGATGATGTAAGCTAAAAGTTGAAAACAGCAAGTAATTCGAACCCTTAACCTCTCGACCAAACCAGTTTCTCATGTTAAAAGATACAATATCACACACAAATAATTTCTATCACCCTTTTACCTCTCTCACTTGTATTAAGAATCTATCCTTCTTTGAATCATTCTCAACCATATGCTAAACTAATTCTAATTCCAATTACTTTTTTTTTTAAGATTTACATTCATTTTATGCTTCAAATTAAAGGCTATAAGTTTAGGTAAAAAAACATTTGTGTTCAACCCATTAAAAAGAAGGAAAACATAATCCAGATGTGTTATTTCGGTTAGTTATGTCATGTTAAGGGAAGAATAATAAAAAGTGTAAACAAATTAAGAGAAAGTTTATGGAAGATGCTAAATAATTTGATTGATACAATATATTTAGATATTAATTTATTGATTAATTTCTTAATATAATTTAATATAAATTCAAGTTAAAATATATTAAAATAAATTATAAAAATTTAAATAAGTTAATCATATTTTATTTAATATTTTAATATTAGTTGTTTAATTGTTTTAACATAATAAGTGGTTATATATAAAATTTAACACTTTCTTCACGAGAGATTGCAAAGAAAGTTAAAAAAAAAAAAAAGTTACATTTTTTTTCCATGTTTTTATGCATTGGTTTTGACACTTTCATGACATTTTTCTCAAGTTTTCATGGATTGAAATAAAAGAGGGTGGTACTCTTAATTAATATTTATATAATTATAAGTCTAAATATCAGTTAATATTATATAATTATAATTTATTTGTCCATTTTGATATTAAATAAAAAATATATATTCTTTTCATTATTAGATAATTAAAAATATCACGTTTTATATTTGAATTAGTAGAAAGGTGTACTTAGGTGGAGGGCAAATCTAATGATTTTTATTTTGGATTTGAGATGGAATAATAAAATTTACAACCATTCTTACTTATTGACATTTCATGTATAATAAATAAATACTTTTATCTTATATTTTATTAGAAGGTATATTTTTCATTATAATTACTAGTAAAACACACACATATTTTTAATTGAACATAACCTCTAAAATAATAAGAAAAAAATTAAATATATTTTTAGTTTTTAAATTTATACGATCGAAAAATTCCTTCTATTTCAAAATTTTCATATATTCTAATATTAAATTAGTGTCAAATGTTTGAATTATTTATATCCTTTAAAACCTTCCAATTTGAATAACAGATATAAAATATCGTTTAATAAAAAAGAATTAATATCATATTATATTAAAATGAGTACATATATTATTTTTTAAATTTAAAGACAAAAAATGTATAAAAGTTTGAGAAGGCTATCAATTCCAATTTCATCAAGATTTAGTTTAGAAACTTAAAAATATAATTAATTAAAAAAATTTAAAAAACACAATATGTAGTTAACAATAAAAGTTTTATAAATAATATAAAAATATAAAATGAAATTAATACTATTACCTTTTCCTATTTCACATTTAATTTAAATAATCTAAATTTTTAATTCTACTCTAATTTCCGTTTTTTTTTCTTTTATTTCAGTCTCACACTTCCCCTCTCTTGTTTTTAAACAAAGGTTAACATCTCAATTTCTGCAAAGAGAAGTAAAACCACATCTGAACCTTGTGGTTGTGGCAATGGCGGAGATCGGCGCGTGTAGCACAATGTTCGGTGTTCTTTCCTCCACAGGAAGCCGAGTGCAAGATTTCAGCACCAAGGGTAACGTGTGAAAGATGGAAAGGGATAGAGAGAATAAGCCGAAAGATGAGTGAAGGATATATATTTCTTAAAACATGCATGCCTTCGCTAACACGGTCCGATAATATTTTACTGGATTTGGTTGAGTCACGATTACTTTTTCTTCCCATTACTAGGTTTTTTCACTATGCTGTATAAGTTAGATATTTGGGTGTTTTTTGAAAATGGAAATGATTCGCTTGCGTCATCTTTGTGACATTGCTGTCATATCTAACTGAATCGCGTCAGCATGAGCATAGATAGATATGAATAGAAGCTCAAGGTTCGTTATTGCAGAAGCATATCTGCATATACATATTTTTGAGGTATTCGGGTGAAAGGAGCCAGAGCACATCATGTCACTGTTGATCATGTCCAATCCATGAATGAGCTGTGTGCACGATGCTTTAGCAGGTAAAAAAGATTCCATCATAAATAACACTTGCTTTCTTCTCTTTCCTTTACTCCATCATATTCACTGGTTTTAGTTAACTTTCAAGGTTGCGTGCTTTGAATACTACTTAATCAACAATGCTGAGTACAAAACCATGACATACATAGATATATATAAATAATGTTACTACAAGTCAAAACTACCCATAAACATACACCTGGAAATGGGGTGGCTGAGGTGAAGGAGAACGAGAAATACAAAGAGATAACAAAAAAGAAAACGAGTGTATGTTTATATTTATTTTTTCAATAAACTTATGCCATAGATGTTCACACTGATAACAAAAACTAGGGCAAAGCAGGTTCATGTGGTAAGTTTAAGGGGTTTGAGGTTTTTTGGGGTTGACAACATTATGATGCAGCGGGTCTGGACCTGAAGGAACCTTCCTCAACTCCCAACTCGGTGGTTTTTCACCATACTTGATGCTTGATGATCCTTGCAAAACTTTTAGAGCAGTTTTCTTATTCTTCAAAAGAGACAGCGCCTGCATAACGCAATTAGAGTTACAGAAATGAAGAACAACATATACACACCCCAGAAGATATGTTCCAAAAACATCATTCTCATATGTTATGGTAGTATAAAATTAAGTGCCAAAAAGAGAAAAACCCTTTGAAATAGTGAACCACATTTATATATGTTAAGTGAGACAGACCTTCCTGTTTGGAATGTCCCTGAGACCAGCTGCATTACCACCAAAGCATTCATATGCTGAACCACAACCTGCAATAGTTACAAACATGAATAAAACAGTTATTACTCCATGCATTTGTTTTGTCCCTCACGACTAAAACGAGTATAACAAGAAAAAAGAACATTGACAAACCAGAAGGCTCCCTCGTAAGAAGCAAGCACAGAAGCATAAGTAAAACGACAGTGGTAAAAATCAACTTTGATGCCATTGAAAGGAAAAAATGTCTACAGAGAATGTAGGAAGGGTGAAAGTTTTGCAAGGAGAGGAAGGTGTGTTGCGAGGTGAAGATGAGAATGGTGTGGAGTTATTTATAGTGGTATGATTCAAAGGTTAAAATGATGGCTCATGCAGCCATTTTAAAAAGAAATGATTAAAGAAAGTAACGCTAAAATTTAATAATTGCAAAACACATTCGATAGATACCACTGCTATCTCTGTGACAGCGCCGTCTTGTGTGGTTGTCGAGCCACCTGAAAATCACCTGGTGGCAGGTGCCAACAATGCAAGTGTCCATCTAATGCATCATGCCAAAATAAACTCATGAGGATATGCTTTCCCTTTTTTATTCTTTTTTTTTTAAATTGTAAATTATAATGTTTTTTAAGAATATAAGATTCAAATCGAAACATATGAATATGTCTGCTACAGAGTTATCTCATTGTGTCTGTTATGGGAAGAATCTGTACTACACGCACAGAAATCTAATGACTCTTATCGAAACAGTAATGAGTTGTTTTTTAAACTAAAAAATCATAGTATAAATGTAGGTTTTACTTACGTATGTGTGTGTGCAGTTTAAGGTAAACGTAGTGATGATGGGTTGTGTTTGGCATTTGGTGGAAACAGAATTAGAGTGAGAAGGGAAGATTTTGAGTATGATTTTTGGTTTTGAATTGAATTGGGTGACGATCTGTATCCAATGACAACATGATCAAGTCATAGTAAAGGAAATTTTTTGAAAAGATGAAATGACTGATTGATGCGGTTGGTGGCATCTTTGGCACAAAAGTGAGATTTTCATGGGGCTGAGCTGAAGATGCGTTTGCAGTAACAAGACCTTCTCAAGATCTAACCATTATCATTATCTTTAATTCATTCCCACACCATAACATGCAAAATCTCTATCACATCACCTTCTTTTATTGCTCATAAATAAAAAATAAAACTTTTTCAAAGATAACGGAAAGATTAAATTTTTGTTAACAAAATCTAAATTTTATCTATTAATAAGATTAATAAATACACTTTTCCTAGTTGTATACCAAAGAATTTGGTAATAAAGTATGCATGATTAGTTATTGAAATTGTTTTCTGAATAATAAAGTATAGCAGGGGACTTTTAAGAAGTTGATTTATTTTAGTTTTTCAATTTAAAAAATGTGTGAATTTAATCATTTTATTCTAATTTTATTAAATTTATTTGATATTTTAAATTTATTTTATGTAATATTTAAATTATTTACCCGATACATTTTTGTTTGAATATAGTTGAGAAATATCATTTAACATATTTTGCTTTAGTGAACATTTAATTAAAAGAATTAAATTCATGTATTTTTTAAAAACTGAGATTAAATTGTTTCAAAGCTTCGAAGAAAATTTAGTTTCAATTTTCATTAACAAAATTAAGGATCAAATATATATATTTAACCATAATATTATTATTATTATTAGTATTATTATTGTTATATTTATTTACATTATTTTCACTTTTATCCCCATTATTATTATTATTATTATTATTATTATTATTATTATTATTATTATTATTCGACTTTTAATTTTCATTATTAAAAAAACTTTTTTCCTTTCATGAAAAATTTATACAAGGAACCATTACTTTTTAATAAATTAGGGGTTTAAAATGTATTTTTTTTAAAATAAACTTTAAATTCAACTTAATTTTACAAAAGAAAAAAATTGTAAATGAATTTTTAACTAATAATACACCATAATTTAAATTTTTTTAAAAACTTACTACCAAATTATTAATTCAAGTAGTAATGGATTTGCTTCATTTAATCAAAATGTTCATAAAAAAATATTTTAACTAATCAGTCATATTTTTTAAAATGTACGAATTATCGAAAATTTTATCATTTTTTTAAATTTTAAATAACAACTAATGTCATTTTTTTTATGAAATGAAAAGTTCCTATTTATGTTTATTTGAAGATGATGGTAGAGTGAAATACAATGAAAAAGGAGGTAAGTGTGATATTATTTGGATTAAATAAAAAATAATATAAAATAAAAAATTTGAGATAGAAGTTTATAAAAATGTTTTATTATTGAAAATAAATATAATTTAAATTTAAATGTAAATAGTGGATATTATATTAAATTCAAATATAAGTTGTTATTTAAAATTTTAAAACAATGATAAAATTATATTAAAAAAAGGATTTGTAGAAATAAAGCTGAATTAATTTTTGTTAAGTAATAATTTTTATATTGTTAATATTATAATTATTTATTATTATTATTGTTGTTGTTATAATAAAATTATGTAATTGTAATGAAATGTGAGTTATAGAATTTAAATGTAAATATAAAATTAAAATATAAATATATATATATATATATATATAATTATATTGAATTAAAATAATATTGGTTTATATTAAGTTGTGAATGAAATTCAGAAGAGAAATAGATAGTAATTTTAATTTATGATCAAGTTCAATAAATTGTCAGTTATGAACCCAGAATCCAAACCAATAACAAGACACTAAAATAAACTCTTCACCGTGTCATTTTCAAAACTATTTCTCGGTTCAGTGCCACACATGTAATAGAGGAGAGATTTTATTCTTCATTATTCTATTTAACTGATGAAAGAGGATAATCAATTCTGCATATTTAAATAAAAGAGGAGAATCGATTCTTCAAATGATTCCACCGTATATGTTAAAATCACAAGTACATACAGGTAATTTTGATTGGACTAATTGTGCATTTCGCTGCAAATTCGTCAAAACAAATAACATCGACACTCGCTTTTCTGTAAAATAGTAATCCACGTAAATGAGTAACTATAATCTTTTTAAATATTTAAAATTATATTCCAAACTTTCTCTCCAAAATTTTCAATCAAACTCTATAGATGTCTGAAGTATTATTATACCCTAAACAACACCAAGATACAAACTAATTTATACGACAAATTTTAGAATGGGTTAGCTTTTTGCCTTCGTATATTTTGTGCTCTATTTTTCTCCTTCCATTTTATTAAAACAATATACTTTATGTATTTGAGTTCATGTAAAGTAACTTTCTACCCTCTATGAGTAGCATCCTACCCTCCAACTTTTTTTTTTCATTAATGGTGTATTTGATGCAATAAATTTACTATTTACGAAAGGATTTTAAAGATGTGGTAGAGGTGTTTTGAATGGACTTTAAAAAAAAGTTTGGAGTGAGAAAATTACATTAGAAGAGAAAGTAGGGAATTTTTGGATATATATATATAATAAAATTTTAGATAAAATTTACATTTATTTACACTTATTTCTTAAAGTAGAGGAAGATGCAATGCATGCAAAGTTGTCCTACACATTGTTTAATATACTTTCATGGTGACACCTTACGTATTGAATTGAAAATTACGCGTGAAATCGTTGATGGAGATGCTACGTTAGGTGATAAATTAATGGTTCATTTATTTGAGAGATGAGCATCTAAGCCACCAACTAAAAAGTAGAAAATGAAGGAATAAGGTGAATACAAGTAATAGCACCACCTTCTATTCGATTAAGATATGTTACTCAATTTCTTTATATTTTTGTTTTTCAAGTAAACGTTAAGTTTTTTTCTCACAACAAGTTTTTCCTTTAATTCATACTTGTTATCATTCAATTAAACTGAAACGATTAAACTAAAAGATTAAGGTCTTATTCACTTAAGTGGATTTGGAGAGAGTAATTGAGAAGATTTGAAGGTAATTCTTTTTTTATTTATTTGAATAGATTTGAAGATAAGTGAGAGTAGACTTAGAATAGGATTTAATTTATGTAACAGATTAAGAAAATTTACTTTCAAATTCACTTTCATTTACCTCTAAATCTATTCAAATAAACAACAAAAATATTTATGGTCAAATCCTCTCAAATATTTTCCCCCAAATTCACTCAAGTGAAAAAAGGTCTAAAATACTCTTATAATAAAGTTAATATATATTAACAATATTAATAATAAATATATAATGAATGTGATCAACAAACTACAAAAACACAAATTTATATTTATAAATTTTAAAATTAACCTAATTACAACCTACTTAATAATGATGTAGTTTAGGTTTAATATAGTTATTCTTAAAGATATTCTAAATTTTTATAGATCGGTTATATATAAGATTGTAAATGGATTAACCTTCCTATTTTTATACTGAGAAAATAATTATATTAAATCATATACATATTTTGTAAACGATTAATGTAAATGATTTTAAAACAGAATTTTATATCGAAAACAAATAATTTATTCAATATACAGTGATTGACCTAGAATCAGCTAATCAGTTAATATAAAGGTCACCCTATCTAGCCTGTAATTGACCACCACCAGGTAATGATTAAAGTTACTGATACTCTCTTTATTGTCTTTTATTCTTCTTTTTGTTTGTCATATGCTAAGAGTTAAGAAAAGAAACTAACAGAAGAGAAAACAAAACTGTGGAATTAGAACCAAGCTGCTAGTTTACAAGAGATACACAAAGTGCATTCATTCATTCTTTCTTATTTCAATGGCTATCTTAGGATAAATTAATCTGCTCTTTAAATCATCATTAGATTTTTCTTAATCACAAAATATTACATTTAAATAATAATAATAAATGTATAGAATGAAATAGTAATATATTTAGTTATGTAAGTAATTTTATAAATTTAAAAAGTAAAATTGATTTATATATATATATATATATATATATATATATATTTTATTTTTTTTACTTTTTATCTTGTATGTATATTAATTAATATTAACTTACTTAGTTAATTTTATCTTGTATTCTTTATTTCCTAAAAGAACTTAGGGGGATTGCTATAAGTATAAGGATTTGTTTGAACTAAGGATTTTAAATTAAAAAAATAAGAAAAATGAATTCGTTTTTTTATTTATAATTTAGAGCATATTTAAAGTTAAAGATTTATAACAGTATATTGGAACCGATTTTATAAACTAATTTGTGCATATGTTAATTTTAATTTATAAAATATGCTTTTATATTTATATTTTTCTTAAAAAATGTATTGAAAAATCATCTCTATATATTGATTTTTTTTATCTAGATATTTCTTTAATTTTTCTGAAGTTTTTTTTTTTTTTTTTGTGAGATTACTGTTGTCCATTCAAATTAATATAACCTTGTTATAATAGAGTATAATCTTTCTAATTTAAGGACCTATGTTTTCTCGTCATAACAATATTGATATGTGGAACAGTTATCTATGCTTTGTCATTGAATAATACTTACACCTTTTCCAAATTAGATGAGACTACGATAATTTTGCAATTGTAAGTAGTATATAGGTCTAACATTTTTAGAAAATATAAAAGAGAAATATAAGGTTGTTTGATTTCTATAACACAATATTTCAACTTGGAAACATGAAGTACTAAGTGAATTTTAGTTGTCAAATAAGTAATAAATAAAATATGATTGGACAAATACATTGCATAATTGAAATGGGACTAAAGTATTTTATACCTAATTATTAAATAATACTCAATTTAAAACCTTTAACTTTAGAGGACATAATTTTTTTAATATTGTCTCTTTGAGTTAGATTTACTATTAGTTTCTATCACAATAGAAAGTTATATAGTATATAAACAAGATACAAATATCAAATCTCTTATATAAATAATTCATATTTCAAATATGGTCAATCTTTCTAATCTATCCCAATAAAACAATTTTAACAAAAAGTTGTTTTACCTTACAAATATGTTCAAACATAATAAATCTATTAAAATTCATAAAAATATAATTTAATGTTATAAACTTTGTGTTTAATTATGTCTTCCACCCATTAACATATAACGAAAGAATGAAAACACCAATGTATTACAAAGATAAAGAATAAAAGAAGATAGAAAATGATTTTTTTAGCTTACTAAAATAGGTCATAAAGACATCATACATCTTTTTCTCTCTTATCAATAGAATTATATATCACTCATAATATGTTTATGTGAATTTTTACTTTTTATCATTCCACTTTATTTTGTTACTTATATTTATTGGAGGCTACTTGTCTATTTTTCTTTATAACAAATTCGTCAAAATATATTTTCATTTTTAAAAAAGGAATGTGAAAAAACTATTATAGTTTTATTAATTATTTGGGTTGGAGAAAAAGAAATATTTATGTTTTTCTTTAAAATATTTTTGGGGTTAAATATGCTTTTAGTCCCTGAAGTTTCACTGATTTTTGGTTTTAGTCCCTACATGAAACATTGATAGCATTTCATCCTCTAAGTATGATAATTCTTATTATTAGTCCCTAAAAACAGACTCCGTTAGTTTTTTTGTGATGTGGCTAACGGCACAACCACGTA
>NW_014543117.1:43972-70815 GCF_000741045.1 Vigna radiata var. radiata | reverse complement strand
CCGTTAGCCACATCACAAAAAAACTAACGGAGTCTGTTTTTAGGGACTAATAATAAGAATTATCATACTTAGAGGATGAAATGCTATCAATGTTTTATGCAGGCACTAAAACCAAAAATTAGTGAAACTTCAGGGACTAAAAGCATATTTAACCCATATTTTTGCATTGGAATGATATGAGTTTTTACAATAAGATGGTGTAAAGTTTTCTTTTTATTTTCAATTGTATGTTGTGTGTGTTTAAATATTGTGATCTTGTTGTAAGAATTGTTGTAAAACAAAGTGTATTATAAAAATAAGGATATTTTGATTCTTGTAGATCAAGATATGTTACACTTGTCAAATTCTTTAGCAAGCTTCTTATTCCTTTTCAGACGTGGGGTGACTTATTGCAATAGACTACATTATTATTGATCGTTTCAAACTTTCCTCTGCAGGCTATGGGTTTGGCCCATCACAAACCACATCTACCGTCTATAAATAAGGCTCTATGCTTCTTCCAAAAAGACATTTTCTCACTCTTATTCATCTTGTTCTCTCTTTTTTTTTTCTCTCTCTCTCTTATATTTCTCTTATAATATCTCGGGTTATTTATTTAACTTTTGAGAGTTTCTTGTTAGTTCCGAAATTCTTAGAAAATTTGAGAAGTTCTTGTTATATTTTGGAGGACTTGCGCAACACACCACGGGTTTTAAGGGGCAACAAATCTACATGCCTCAGGAAATCTACTTTATTTGTATTTTCCGACAGCTTATATAGACTCAGGGACTGACGGTATGGGCACTAACACCAACTCTACACCGGTAAAGTCAAACAATGTTTTCAAATTATAGGCAATCTTTGCATAACTTTTTTCAGATATTTCGAAAGTTGAAGATACTAGTAAGGAGTGTGCTACTACAAAATTTATGACATTATCTACTCAAGCTCCAAAAAGGTACGAGAAAAAGCTTGATCACAAGAGTAAAGTTAACGTTAAAAAATCTCATCCCAATGCATCTAACCCCACTTTTAAAGGAAATAAAGTTAGAAACAACAATCATCTTTTAAAGCATACATTTGGGAAGACTTTAACCTTGAGTGATGTTCTACATGCAGCACTAATAAGATTTAATATAATCTCTATATATAGTCTTATTGAGAAAAGTTAGGGTTAAAGTGTCACTTGAATATGACATTGTTATGACAAAGAGTAACGTGATTATGGGGAAGATATATTTGATCATGGTCTCTTTATACTTAACATTTATGAAATTATTAATGAATCTTGTTTTTCTGCTTATATTATTGATTTGTATAATGTATGACATGCTATATTAAGACATGTGAATTCTTCGTATATTATGAAAGTGTAATGATTATGATTAATTAATATGCATGATAATCATATTAGTAAATATAATATATGTGTAGAATCTAAATTAACAAAGAAAACTTGTCACTTTGTAAAACATCAAATTGAATAGTTAAGATTAGGGTTAATTCATCTTAACAAACACTTCACTAGGAATGAAACCAATCTTATCTTTGTTAATACATTGTGATTGCCAATTGAAAATAATTATAGCTAAGAAAATTACAATGAAAAAAACAAACATGTATAATCGAGACATAATTTGGTGAAACAACTGCTAAATAATGAAACAATTAATTTTCATTGACAATGTGAAACCATAATGAAATCTAGCAGATCCTCTGACAAAACCCTTGAGAAGAAACATGGTTTTAGAAACATGGAGGAGAATAGGACTTAAGCCATTTACAAAAAAAACAAGTGATGATAATCCAACATTTGTGATAGAAGATCTCATAATAAGGTTCATATGAGTAAAAACAAGTCACTTATTAGTTTTTATAGCAATAAATTGATTCTAAATCAATTATGTCCATTCTTATGATGTGTGAAAATGCTCGAGACTGCATTATTGAGAAATTAAACTTTATAATTGAAATTCTATGTGGTGTAAGAATTTTTGTTTAAACAAAATTTTAATGGGTAGTGTTTGATTTGCAACATACACTTGATAAAATCATCTATATGAATGTCGAGTGTGACCACTTGCATGAGATATTAGTAAAATCTCTAAAGCACTCATGAATACCAAACTTGTGCATGATCCATCAAGTGCAACACAACGATGACAACAAGAATTGTGGGAATGCATTATGATTGATAAATCGTTAACACACACCAAATATCTTTGGTTTATATAGTTTGTTATACCAACTACATTGTGTATTAAGTTCCTCAGTCTAAAACCGGTTTATATAACTTGCTATATTAACTATGATACATTACATCTTATACAAGACTTATGTTTTTCTTTTTTTATTTTCTTTT
Source organism: Vigna radiata var. radiata (assembly GCF_000741045.1). Taxonomy (NCBI): domain Eukaryota; kingdom Viridiplantae; phylum Streptophyta; class Magnoliopsida; order Fabales; family Fabaceae; genus Vigna; species Vigna radiata. The sequence continues at coordinate 68,474 of NW_014543117.1, read as the reverse complement.
ATATACTATCCTTTGCGAGATTGTTGTAAAATAAAGTGTATTACAAAGATAAAGATTTGCCTTTGCATCCTTACAGGTCAAGATGTGCCACAGCTATCGGGGTCTTTATAATATATTGGGTTATTTATTTATTTTTTTAAAATTTTTTGCTAGTGTTGAGATTCTTTAAAAATTTGAGAAAGAGACTTACGCAACACATTACTCAGTAAATCTATTTTATCTGTGTTTTTCATCAGCTTATTCAACAAGAACTATTTAATTGGATTTTTACCAATTAAATAATATAAAATATAAATAAATCTTAAAATTACATTATTTTAAGAAGTATTAAGTATCTTTCTTCATGAGAGACTATTTTTTAATGTTATAAAAATTTGATCCAATGAATGACTCTAGTCTTTTATTATTAATGAAAGATATTTGTTCAATGCTATGAAAATACAAAGTTTTACTTTTCTTAACTCACTATTTTATGATTTCTTCTACTTAATAAATTTAGGTAAACAAAAAATACGTCAGATAAACATTGTCTCTATATTAGTCGGTTATATAAATATAAATTTTATTTTTCTGTTAAGCCCATAAAAAAAGTAAAAACTTTTAAATTATTTTGATAATAATACTAAAAGCATTTCATACCTATTTTCTATAATCTATAAGATATGAAAAAAAAAAAAAAAGTTCTCCCTCGTATCAGAACGCAACTTCTCTACTTCTCTTATAAGTTACAAAAACATCAACGCCTCACTTCGGATGAAGAAGAAAACAGTATTGGAATAAAAAAAAAAATACTTAAAAATCACACGTAACGCGAATGCCTCCTCTCATTGACAAAGGTTGTCCTTTACCATGTAAGGTATGTTTTGTGTAACGACAACCTAATAACCTTTTCTAGGTGAAACAGAAGTATATCTATATCATATGTCCTTCTTTTATTTAATTAGAAAAATTACAATACGTCATTGGACATTATAAAACAAGAATAAGGTATACTATATGATAATTTTGTTCATTAGAAATATTACAATTTTAGCTTCTGACTGTTACTGTGAATTCTACTTTCTACATATAATTGGCGTCTTCCGTTTTGTCCCCGATGGCGACACACTCCACTGTAATCCATGTTAATGGATGCTGATTTTTGAAGTTAACGAAACCTGAGAGTGAAATTAATGTAATTCTTTACGTAATTGTGGGTTTTAGCTTAATTTAAACCGTCACTTCATGCTCTTAATAAATACGTATATACTACATTATTATATACAAGTAAATACCAAAAATCGAGGGGGAGAAGTTGGTGTGGTAGACCAGCTGTGACTGTCGGCGTATGTGTGCTCTTTATTTCTCTCTCTAGACGCGTCATCTTAGAGGGAGAGTGTGTGTGTAGTTTTTCTTTCTTCTTAGTTCTTCCTGTTCTTCGTTTTCATTTTCGGTACAAGAAAAAAGTAACCTCATCATTGCAGTTTCTGCGCAAGATAATTGCGCTGTGTAATTCGCATTATTGTTATCATTACTGCTTGTGAGAGTGTGAGAGAGAAGTGAATGTGGGGGGAAGCACTATTGCATTGATTGCGGAGACACGTTAGGGATGGTCATAAGCGGAGAACGATAGCGTCGCACGTGGTTCGGTTGCGGAAGCAATGTAGAAACGGTTTAGGCGCCGTCGCCGGAGTTAGGAGGGTGGATTTCGTTCTGAGCGCAACCGGTTTATCGCAATTGGATCGGGAGCACGATGGAGTCGCGGATGGATCACTATGAGATCATGGAGCAGATCGGTCGCGGAGCGTTTGGCGCCGCGATTCTGGTGAACCACAAAGCGGAGAAGAAGAAGTGAGGGCTGTTTTTGCGCTTTGATTTTTGCATTTGACTGAGTGTGTAACTGGGTTGTGTTCGTTTGAATTTTGAGAACTGAGGCTTCGTTTGGTCCGTGGATTGCAGGTACGTGTTGAAGAAAATCAGGCTCGCGCGGCAGACTGAACGATGCAGAAGATCTGCTCATCAGGAGGTAGGATTTTGGTTACCTGTTTGTTGATTTGTGAAGTGCTCTGAGATTTGACCTTTGTTAACTGTTTTGGGAATTGTAGATGGCACTTATTGCTCGAATTCAGCATCCTTACATTGTGGAATTCAAAGAGGCTTGGGTTGAGAAGGTGAGACACAGCACACCATTTCAATTGTTATATTATGACTTATTTTTCGGCTAAGCATATTTTGGTTGGGATGCAGGGTTGCTATGTTTGCATTGTTACTGGATATTGTGAAGGTGGAGACATGTGAGTAATAATCTTTGAAGTGTGAATTCCCACTAGTCTCGTGTGAAGTTCTAGTTATGTATGCCTGATTACTTACTATTTTTTGTTGTGTTTAACAGGGCTGCATTGATGAAAAAGTCAAATGGGGTTTGCTTTCCTGAGGAGGTATTTTGCCACAAATATATTCGGTTTTCGTAATTCACGTATTGTCGTTTGAGAATTTTAGTTGCTGACGTTGGATGTCTTTGGCATTGCCTAGAAACTCTGCAAGTGGTTTACTCAATTACTCTTGGCAGTGGAATACTTGCATTCAAATTTTGTTTTACATCGCGACCTAAAGGTATTACTTATGAGACAAATTTCTATGTAAACATGCTGCTTCTTTTCTTCTCCTTTTTGTTCAATTTGAAAATGAATTAATTTTTTTTTTCAACTCTGCTTGTAGTGTTCCAATATCTTTCTTACCAAGGATCAAGATGTTCGCCTTGGTGAGTTCATCTACCGTACTGACTTATTTAGGGATAGATTATGATGTTTTCATCCTGAATTTTGTCTGTAATTTCCTGACAATTATATAGGGGATTTTGGGCTTGCTAAGACACTAAAAGCGGATGATTTGGCTTCTTCGGTATGTGAGAAATGGGACTTTCTGCTGTTATTTTTTCGTCTTTAGATCCAATTTTTTTGTTTGAATGATGTAAAGATTCATGCTAGATATTATTCTATCAAGTTTTTACAGCATCCTTGAACCATATCATAAGCTGAGCAGCAGTAAAACGAAGTTAGAGCTTGGGGTTTTTCATCCTTAAATCACTCTCGCTTTCTCCCTCAGTTGGACATATTTAGTTATACTTACTCTCCAAGAATATTCATTCATGTTTACTTATAATCATTCAATTTTCGTAGCATCAGCCTATCAAACTTAGTATCCTATAGTATCTTTCCATGAGAACAGAAAGCTTCACTTTGTTACAACGCTTGTTAGCGTCTCTAAAGACGACTTTCACTAATATGTTCAATTAAAATTTCTCTGGTTCGGTTGATTTTCCGTCACATCACACCATACTCCCCATTCTTGTTACTACTATGATATTATATGTACATTCTTAGCAAAACACTTATGCTATGATTGCTAGAAATAAGTTTGCTTAATTATGTTTTTTGACATAAAAGGATTTGTTTTTGTTTCATATAAAACATCTACTTGCAGGTCTATTAGTTTTAGGTGAAAAATTTTTTGAAATCCTTTAAATAATTTAGATTTTATTTTTTTCCGTCTAATTCTAATTACTATAAATTTTTTTGTTGGTTGATAACAAGACACTTAAACCTATGCATATGTGATGTGATATATCTTCAAAGTGAGATTACATTAGTTCAATAGGGATGACTAAGAAGGTTCCAGTAGTAATGGAAAATACTATAAAATAGGCTAAGGTGACATTTACTAATTGAATGTTGTTTGATTGAATTATATATTAATTTCCTTGCTTCAGATTTTGATTAGATCGAATTTTCTACTTCAATATGATTCAGTTGGAAGACTATGTTGTAATGGGCTTGTATTTATCAGCTTTCACATTTTTGAAAGACACAATCTGTGTTTTAATATTTTTCAATTACTATAGGTTTATAATATGACATCGGTATTATGTGATTAGTTTTTGCATGTTTTATATATGTGAAGTCACTGTTTGAGGAAGTTAATTTCTGTAAATATTTGTGTGCAGGTGGTAGGAACTCCCAACTATATGTGTCCTGAACTGCTTGCGGATATTCCTTATGGATTCAAATCTGATATTTGGTCACTAGGTAGACGTTTTACGCAATGAATATCTGATATTCGTTTTGCTACAGCTAAAATGCATTTTCGTTGTTCAGGGTGTTGTATATATGAGATGGCTGCTCATCGCCCAGCTTTTAAAGCTTTTGTAAGTTTTCCATTGATTTCTTTTTTTACTTATAATAATTATAGGTAGATGTCTAATCTAATGCTGCACGGTCATGAAGTCATACATGAATGTAATATCACATTTGTTTATCAAACAAAGTAAAGATGCATTTTTGTTCGACGGAAAGGATAACGTATTGATTTGCATAATGGTCTTGGATAACAATTTTTGACGTGTGTGTGTGTATATATATATTTATTGATTTATAGTATTTTACTAATTTCGAAGTATTTATAGATATGCTACAATCATTTGTTCATTCTTTTAACATGTTATCCTCAAATTTGATCTGAACAATATCTCACATGGTTGAGTTACATACCAAAAGATTGTCTCTTGTAATGTGAAGACTCATAGGAAGTCCATTTGGTATCCGTAATGGCTCTAGATATAGAAATCAAAGGAATCCATGTGGGAAAAATACATGAAATTTCCAAAGTTGTAGCCGGCTTTCTCCATGATATGGCTTTTCATCCATAAAATTATATAGAAATTTATTCAACCATTGAACGAGATCATTAAGAAATTCTCCACAAAATTTCCCGGTATAATATGTAATATTAACATGCATATCAAAGTATTGTCCATCAAAATGAAAGAAAAAACAAATGCACATATTCAATTTAAGATATGCATTGGACTTACCAAATCTGAGATCAATATTGAGGATATAATTCCATATCCATGAGTGTAATGCTTTTGCTTTAATGCTCTAGGCACTTGAGGTTGACACAAGGAGAGCTCGATGGAGAAATTTTACTTTGAAGGGAGTATAAAAATTGAGTTTATTACGAATGCATGCCATAATGTTTACAAACATATCGGAAGCTTCGTTGGAAGCAACTTGAAATTTTTGAATGCAAAAAAAATGAAAATTGTATGAGAAATTGAACTAGAATGAATCAGTAAATGAAAATAATAGTTATTACCAAATTAATTGAAGATATGTTGCAAATGAAGATGAAAGAAAGAAGATTATAAGATTTCCCTCTTCATGAACTGGGGTTTGTGAGATTGGACTTTTGGAATTGAAGTGTGAAGAAGAAAGCGGATTGTGATTCAGTGAATCAGATTTCTTATTTGGTCTCCTCGTTCAAAGCTAGCTTAGCGGGAAATGTTATTACGAGTTCTCCAATTTCTAAAATCCACATGGAATAAAATCAGCATCTGGGTTGAGTAACTAAAAAATTTGAGCGAAATTAAAATATGATCTAATTAAATCGATGTATAATGTACTACTGGATCAGTAAAACAAAAATTTGGGCCTAGAAGATTTTTGCCCACCCCTAATTGTAAGTAGTCTAGAAGGGATAAAAAGTATAAAAGCCTTGGCATGATCAAAGAACTATCCCTTCCAGAATCCTTATCATGACCTATTTTAAGGTTGTTGCTATTTTGATATTAGTGGAGTTCGAACTTCTAAATTTAAGCTTGTTGTAGACCCAATCTTGTCTGATATGTTATATGTGTGAATGCAATTTGTCATCATGTTTTTTCTTTTCCTTAATAAGCATGGTAAATATTGTTTCAGGATATGGCAGGTTTGATAAGTAAGATAAACCGTTCCTCTATTGGCCCTCTTCCTCCCTGCTATTCCCCATCTTTGTAAGTATCATCTGCTTCTTTGAGGCTAGTATCATTATGTTGATAGAAAACGAGTGACTACTCAGGCTAAATAAGTTGTCTTTTGCTTTTGCTGCCATTCCTATAGAAATGACATGAAGGCTTCTATTTGGCAATAAGAGAAGCTCAAATCTGTCTAGGTGTAGAGGATGATATACATACATATACTTATGTATCCACGCATGTATATTTCTTTTCTTGCTTCTCATGTATGTTCACTGGAAATCTTAAACATTGGTTCATAAATGCAGGAAAACACTGATAAAGGGCATGCTGAGGAAAAATCCTGAGCATCGTCCAACAGTAAGCCTCTATTTGAGAAATGATCTTATTTCCTGTGTTACACTGGTTTCCTACTGTTGCTAATCTTGAGCAATTTCAATATATAATTTCACAGGCATCTGAAGTCTTAAAGCATCCTTATTTATTACCTTATGTTGACCAATATCGTTCATCTTTCTGTACTCCAACAGCCAGTTCTCCTGAAAAACCAATTTCTGCCGTTCATCATCATCGAAAAAGTAAGCCAGAAGGTCAAAACAGTAGTAGTTCAAGTACAGAGAAAGATAGTTTGATGTCAATTATGAAAGACACTGCAAATGCAGTGCAGAAGTGTGATAGCAAACGTACTGAACTAGACTTGACCTCAATCGAGGATGATGGCTCTGAACAACTCCTGCCTGATGAACAAGGAAATGGCTCTATAAAAGTCAACGCCAAAACTATTGATCAAGAGGTGACAAAGCAGTTTAATAATGAATACCATTCTAATATTGTACCTAAGCAACCAATAGCAATTAAGAATGCGGTGACAACATTAAGAAATAGAAAACTTAGGGAGACAAGTTCTCCGATAAGAGGCAATAGCATAAAGGGTGGTGGTGTGTTGACGCATAAAATAAATACAGAGACATTGTCGAAATTGCCCAAACCCAATTTTGGTGCTTGTGATTTGAAGCCGAATTTGGAGGTGCAAACTATTGCATCTTCAAAAGCAACTCTTGATCCTGCTAAAAGATTTCAAGGATCACATACGTCAAAGCATCAGGTACATTACCGTTATAAATGCTTTAGTGTAATATTAGTTACTTTTAAAGATTTCTTCATAGCATTGAAATTTATTTCTGGTTCACTGATGCATGCTGGCAGTTACCAATGATTGAATCCACACCAAAAACTAAACCTAGACATACTGTGATTCCACCACTGGGTCCTTCCAAACAAGTAGAAGGTCGTGAAGTTCCTGCTAAGCCAAGACAAAAGACTCCTCCAAGCTTACTTAAACCACCTTCTTTTCCAGGACATGTTAGGCAGGCTGGGTTTGATGTTCCCAATGCAGCAAACAATAGTGGAAAGTCAAGTCCAAACAAAATGGTTAGGGAGCCTAAGGTAAGCCATAACCAGTTGACCAACAGTCATCTACCACTTGTTTCTAGAGAGATTACTCGAGAGCCTTTAAAGACTTTTGAAAGCAGTTCCAAAGGAATGCAAACAGACAGCAGTAACTCTGTCTCATCTTCTTTTTCTATTCAAGGATTCGAACTTTCTGATTTTGCAACCACTTTTATTGACTTAAGTGAAACAACACTTCCTGCTGAAGAGAGTTTAAACCACGCTGAAAATGTGGAATCACGAGGAGATAGCGGTTCACCTGCATCTTATTCGCATTTTGAGATGTCTGAACAATTGTCTGAAGAAACCCCTGTTATTACGCCACATTTTCAGAAGATAATGACTAATGACGAGAAAGTAGGTCCCAGTTTATCTCCAGATCATTCAGTTCAAGATGCTAAGGTGATGTTTGCTTCTGATGATAGTTTTCCCAGAAATCAGAGGATCACATCTGCTGGCTTCAGGTGTGAAAATACATCTGTAGAATCCTCTGCTGAAATCACAGAAGAAATAGAAGATGTTGAAGATGTTTCTAAGGAGATGTCTTCAACCAAGTCTCCTCAACAGCCTCTCCCCATTTCTGGAGAAAAGTCTGTTTGTGAAGAATTCGGTCCAGCAAGCAAGCCAAATAACAGGCTTGATAAAGTTAGCCGGCCAAAACTTCTGTGCTTCTCCAGTGATGACAAATTTATGGTGAGGGGAAGACTGTCATCAGCGGAAGAAACTTCTCCTTTGATTATCTCTACTAAAATTTCAAGCCAGAAAGTTTTGCAAGAGGAGAAAGGAACAGTTTCGGCACCAGAAAGGCCAGCTGTTGGCCATTTTCCTCCAGCTTTTGATGATGTCATTCATGTCATACGCCATAGCAGTTATCGTGTGGGGAGTGAGCAGCCAGTGAAGGAATCCGTGGAGATGGGAGTTCAAAATGTAGATGTTGGCAAGTTTATCAACATTGTAAGGGATGATATAGAAATGAGAAACGTGAACAGTCCTTTGACCCTAAAATCTTCTAGTTGCTCAGAAGCTATTGGTTTGAAGGCAAATATTTCTGAAAATATGGAAATTAGAAACTTGAATAATCCTCCTAACATAAAATCTTCGAGTTTCACCGACTCGTTGAGCATGAAATCAAGTCTTTCTGACAATCCTGGTCTCAGGGAACAAGATGTGGAAAATCCTGATTCTCTTGTTGCAAAATTTGATTCCCCTGAGTATTCCGGATACCCTCCTACAGCTGAAGAGGAACCACCAGCAAAGGAAGTTTTGGATGTGAAATCTTCCAGGCAGAGAGCTGAGGCCCTTGAAGGACTGTTAGAATTATCTGCAGATTTGCTGCAGCAAAATAGATTGGAGGAACTTGCAGTTGTTCTAAAGCCTTTTGGAAAAGATAAAGTTTCCCCAAGGGAAACAGCCATTTGGTTAGCCAAGAGTTTAAAAGGATTGATGCTTGACGAAAGTGGAGGACGCAGTTAATGGGGTGTTTTAATCCATGGTAAGTTTGCTTGTGTTTGATATTTTCAGTTACTTTTCTACTTTATAGCTTTTCAAGTGCCACTTGAATTGAGAGAACAAACAGGCTTTATCTCTTCTTTCTCACTTATTTTGTAATTCTTTTTATGCTGTTGTAAATAGTTACCATACGAATGAATAACATCAACTTACGATCAATTGTGTGGACATGCTCTTGCCAGGGCATATTGAGAATTGATGTCCTCTGTCAGTGTTCTACCTATGTGGTGAACTCCAATTATGATGTAATAAGAACCCAATAGAGAAATTTAGCTAATGCAATATTCTGGGGTTATTAATTTAACAAAAAAGTACAAAGTATTTACTAAAAACATATTATTCGTTTAAATACATAAAATTCGTTTTATATTATTTTAAGTAATTGAAAGCGTCAGGTAAAATATACTATATTTGTCTTGATGATTCCTCTGTACAACTTGTAACAAATACTCATTTATGAAGAAAGAAAAACATACTACTCCCTAACCCTATATATAATACCTTTTTAACTAATTCACGTTATTTAAGAATATTTTGTTTGAATTGGAGAATGGAAAGTATGAGTGGAAAAGATAAAAAGAAAAAAAAAATATTATATTAGTAATGTTATTTTAATTATTTTTTATTATGATAAGAATCATAAATATTAGTAAAGAGTTAACAACATAATCATATTCTATGTTTTTTACATAGTGTAAATGTCATTAATAATTTAGTGATTAACAAAATATTTACCATATAATTAGTTATGCCGAAGATGTAACTAATTATATTTTCGTGCATAATAAATTATATCTATGAATATAATTATATATATATATATATATATATATATATATATATATATATTAAAAGGCTAATGTATCAAATATCTTGTAATATTTATTTATTGTTTTTCATGTTTTCTTCGTTTTGTTAGCTGTTATTCGCTTTAGAATAAACAAGAAAGTTAGTTAAAAATAGCAGATTGATCTTCAATGTTATTGTTTATTTTTCAAAATTACTTTTTTAAAGGTGATTCAAAAATATAATATAGCATTCAAGTATAAGGATTCTTATAGATATATACAATTTTCTAAAAGTTATAATTACTTGTGGAGGAGGTATATATTTTGTATAATATATGGGTTTTTTTAATTGAGTAAATTTAAAAGGTTGAAAACAAACAAAAACGTAGTAGATATCTGAAGTTAAATGAATAGAGAGAGAGAGAGAGCACTGATTTTAAAAGATAAAAATATGATAATATATATAATTGAAATTTGAGATGGTAAAATACATAAAAAATTTAAAGTTAAGTGTAAAGTATTTCAAAATTACTTTATTTTCTAGTTAAGTAAATTAATAAAAAGATATATTAATACCATTTAGAGAAAAAAAGTCAATACTGATGAATGATACATAAACCGGACTTTAATTATTCCAAAGAAACGTACTTTGGTAAACCAGAAGTTGTCAATAAGTTAATGAAAATCATGTTAGTATAATCCAATCCGAGAAAAAGATATTATTTTTGTTTGAATAAATATTTCACAAATGTATGATTATTATTATTAATTATAAAATAATTTTGAATCAAATAATAGGTAAATAATATTAAAATATTATAAAGAAAATTGTTGTCAAAGTTTATTTTCATCTTTAATTACAAAACTATGGTATGTTTTCAAAAGTTTTTATAAAAAACAGTAAAACTGAAAAATAAGGAGAAAAAACAAATAAAAGCGAATCAATAAGTTTCAATTAAAATTCAGAAAACATTCAAAGGAAAGTTGTTTAAAAGCTGGCACAGATAAATTGCAACCAACAACAACACCCGCATCATTAAAGAAAGTATTATTATTTTTACCAATAAAAAATACAATGGAAGTGCCATAAAAATATATATTATTCATAAAACGAGCATTGCTTTTTACGATGATGGTGAGATAATTTAGGTCTGTCTTTGCGAGCAAGTCACCCTCATGGAACCTAGTCAAACCTTATACTAACTTTTTCCGTCAAAATAACCTTATATCCAATGTTGTTCACCTTCTTGGTTTAACGGAGTTAAGCTGTGTCTCATATCCAACTCAGCACAACAAAACAATGAGAAACGTTTGAATGTGAATTGGTGTCTTATGAAACATGGTTTCGTCCCTTGTCTTCACCCAAATCTATTAAGTCAGCTTAAAGTCAAAATCATATGCTCAAATTAGGTATGAATAATAAAAGAAGATAAATTCTTTATCATAAAAAATAAAAATATAAAACCATATTAATATACTTTTAGAGGATGGAGAAAAGGGAATCTTATCTTTAAAAAAGATAAATTATTTATCATAAAATAAATATACAATGAAAATCCTTTTAATCCTTAAGCATAAAATAAAAGGTATTATTATTCTTTATAAAAAGCCAAAATTGAAGATTAGTAAAAGCGACACGCACAAATCCCGACAACGTATCCAAACATCAACCTTTCACTTTCTCACTCACTCTCCACACACACACACACACAAACACCGCTTTACGTTGCTTACTCTTCCGTTCCGTTATGCAAGATCCCTCTCGCCCCGCCACCGGCTACCCAGCTCCGCCCTTCCACCGCCCCAACGGCGCTCAACCTCCGCCGCCCGCCACCGCATATCCATATGCCGCCGCTCCCCCTCCCTACCCCCAGCCCCAATACTACAACCCCAATTACCCCCCTCCTCGGTCCTACGCCTCCCGCTCATTCTTCCGCGCCTTCTTCGCCACCATGATTTGCCTGGCCGTCATCTTCGGCGTCATCCTCATCGTTACTTGGCTCGTCCTCCGCCCCTCCCTCCCACACTTCACCCTCCACACCGTCTCCCTCACCAACCTCTCCACCACTTCCCAATCCCTATCCGCCACCTGGCACCTCGCCTTCCTCGTCCGCAACGGCAACAAGAAGATGACCATCACCTACAACGCCCTCCGCTCCTTCGTCTTCTACCGCGCTACCGACGTCGCCAACTCCGAACTCGCTCCCTTCAAACAGGACACCAAGTCTGAGACCACTCTCAATGCCACCCTCGTCGCTGCCAGCTCCTACCTCGGACCCTCCCTCATCAACAATCTCAACGCCGAACGAGCTGACAATTCCGTCCTCTTTGACGTCCAGATTGTTGCTTCCACCTCCTTCCGTTCCGGTTCCTGGAGGTTCCGGACGCGCTTCCTCAAGGTTCTCTGCCAGAAAGTTCCCGTTAGTGTTTCCTCGAATTCCAGTTCCGGCGAATTGGTCGGTGGAGACCGGGAATGTCAGGTTTGGACGTGAATTATTTGGGCAGGGCGATGTTTTGTATAAACCCTAGGTTCGATTGGAGATTCGTTTTCTGATTGTCTGGGTAATTGATACTTTCAACGGTTTATATTTATGCGATATGGTTTAGGTTTTGAATGGAATTTTTTGTTGGTAGTATATGACTGTAGATAGTTATCATCACATCACACCTTGTGTTATTTTCCTGGCCTTCTAGAGCACCTGACTTCAAATCAGTGGAGATTTGAAGTTTTTTTATGCTGGAAGTTTGCAACTGTGTGATTATTGGAGGCATCAAAGAGGGCAGATATTAATATTATTTTAGATATCACTGACTCACTGTTTCACTGATCTTTGTTCTACTGAATATATGTGTAGTATGACGGGTATTGTCTAGGAAAAGATGTTTCAAATTAATTAATAATGTTGATTTTTAAAAACATCTCCGAAGCTTTGGTCTTTGATCGGGCTAAACAAGGAAAACGTTGTTGTTGTTGTTTGCACTTTTTTAAATCATAATAGAAAGGAACGGTGGTTTTTTTATACACAGGACAAAACTAAGTACTACTGCCGGATGCTTTTGTTCGCATTTTTCTGTCAATGAGTTTGTTCAGATTGTGACGAATTCATTCATTTGCTTCTTACTCAACATTCATTTACAAACCTTTACTCAACTCTAGTCTTGTGAAGATACTGATTCCGAGTAAATTACGTCTGTGTCAGTCGGTTGTCTTACTGAAGCATAGTTCTTAAGATGTTTCACTTTAATGGTGTTTAAAATATCTAACTCGATGGTATAGGCTCTTCAATTCAAACTGACAACACAAAAGCTTTAGAGTTTTTTTCATCTTCGAGCATTCAAACTTGGTTAATGTTCAAATCAAAACGCGTGCATCATCCAGTATTTTCTCTGAATGGGTGCTATATTGGGCGTTTTGAGTTGTGGAGTCTACAGAATGCTTAACAGCGTGTATAAATAGCAATAGAAACATGCATTTTTCTAGTTCTGGTTTGGCTGTTTCTTTATATTCTTTCATAGATTGTGGTTGATGATATTATAATGACTAATGTAATTTGCCATGGTAAAACGTTCTGAAAGAAACCCAATTTTTTCTGTTTTTTTAATCTTTTTGTTATATTTTCGTACCTAGTATATCTGTGATCATATAATAATTAATCTAACACTATGACATTTCCACCTTTTATGTCTTGAATAAATATAAATATGTTGGGTTAGGGGTTTACAGGTGTTTCTGAATATCCAAAGTCCATACCTAAGACCTTTTCTTCATTGAGTACTTGTTTATTTAAGAAATTTATGACTCTAAATGAGGTAAATTTGTTGTTCCCCTGCCATCTCTATTCTTATTAATAAATTATCAGAGAAAAGATCATATTCATTAAAAAAATCCTAGAAAACATTGTTCATGACCACAGTAGTTCCAAGTTACTAGCTAGCTAGTCATTTACTTAAAGTCTAGAAACTGCTTGAATTGGCATAGCATGGAGGACTGGGGTTGTCATTTCACTTTGTTGGATCCGGTTTGCAAGTGGTACAGGCTGGTGCCAATTGGGGAGGGGGGAGGGGTTAAAAATAGAGTTTTTTTTTTTTTTTTGGATCTGTGTTGGGTTTATTTAGTACTATAAAGTTGATTCATTAAACTGTTGACATTGACATTTATCTAATGTAATGAGATGACTGTCTAATTGTGTCTTGTTTAGGTCTAATTGGATCTGTGGACTGATAGGGTGAAAAAGGGAGATCAATCTCCTGTTGGTAGATATCGAACCTGTACTGAAACAAACTACAATACAAACAAATACAATGTAAAATGTGGTTGTTATGTAATCTAACTAACCTGTATTTGCGCTTCTGTCACAAAAGTACTTACACTATATTATAGCGTGCACTGGGCCCTTATGATTTATTTAGTTAGCCCCCTTTCTTGTTGTATATGAGTAGGCTTAACCTGTCCTCTTGAACCATTGGAGCCTTTACAGCAGCCAGTTTCATAATTGATGTACGTGTCTTGTTTGAAAGAGCAGAAAGTGATGCTATTTGTTTTGGTCATATTCACTTAGATATTGTGTTAAGGACTCAAGAATTGCGTTGTCATTCACCAATATTTCCATTTAGTTTTTAGTTAAAACAAAGCAGTTTTTATGTACTGAGACACTCATGAATATTCTGTTGACCGTTGTGAACAAAAAATAAATAAAAATCTGCTTATGGTTTTACTTGTTTGGAAGTGGGGATCAGAAAATTGCAAATGGAGTGAAATGTTAAACCAGCCAATAGCTGGTTTCTTCTTTCATTTGTTTAAAATATTTTTGAAGATTAGCAGGTTTGGCAACGGTCTCGTCCTGATGCAATTATTGAATGCCTTGAAGACTTGCAATTTTTGGTGGTGATACTTCTTTCTTTGTTGATGAGATGTGTTTGACCCATTTATTTATGAATAGATATGGATGCTTGCTGCACATGCATTTGTGTCCACATTAATAGGTAATCTGGAATAGTACAAACAGGTTTGGCTTCTTAATTCATGCATACGCACGCAGGTTTTGGTTTGTTCCTACAAGTTCCGTAACATTGTCATATATGCTTTTCCTCTGAATTTTAAGCAGGCAATCGGAATTTCATCCATAAAGGAATATCATTCGATTGCCTTTACTTTATTCCGATATTGCTTCTACATTTTGTTTGTTCCGAATAACTTTGGTCCATTTTTATCTGCCATTGTTTCTATAACAATACCAGCTTACACACTTTTCTTAAGGCTCTTTCATCACGGAGAGGTTAATTTCAATTCTAAACCCTTCTTTTTACGAAAGGGAGTGTTTTCTATATCTACAGAAATGTTAAGCTAGAATAAAGGTTTTGTATACAAAATTTTGAAGGGCTTGGAGATGACAGGACATTCCTATTTGGGCCAGCCCATTTCAGTACAAAAGTGAAAGATTAGTGGTCATGTTAGTATGGGCTCAAGTAGGACCCGTTTGCAACTCTTCCCAGTTATTTGTTTTTAAAAATGTAATTTTTTTAAAACAGGTTATTTCAAAAACAAATGAAAGAAAAAAATAAAAAATTGTTTCGACTTGTCTTGGGTTGAGGTAGTACAATATAAAAAGTAGTCACGTGGGCCCTTCTGTAAGTAGTTCTGTGGACCCATGCAGTGGATCTAAATTGGTGAGTTATGCTTGTTTAAATGTGGATTTACGTGGATGGGTAGCCCCACAAATATATAGGCCTAGGCCCTATTGAGTGGGCCTTATGTAGCCCATCCTGATATAGGCCTTTTCATCTCTCCACCTTTTTTATGATTTATAAATATCTAAATACCATCCTCGTTTGATCTTTCTTCTTCCTTCTCCTTCACCACGCATAACAACCTTTTGTAAACTATTTTTTCTTCGAAAAAGGTGTAAAAATGCCGTGGGACTACAAACAAAGCAGAGTAATGGTATCATGAAAATTTTTGTATTTTTTTTTTTAAATAAAAAAGTTAAGTTTGTAAACGAATATTTTTTAATATAAAAATAAAGATACAATGATTGTTCTTGGAAATCTCACGTAAATAAATCAAAAGATCTTTTATTTGTTAAATTTAGTTTGACCTGTTATATCTGATATGAATTTAAGATGTATTTATGTGTTGGAGATCCTACTTAACTAGAAATAAAACAAATTCACTTAACACAAGTTTAAAAAATGAAGGAGTAATGAAGAGAGTACATGTGTAGCTTAAAAGATAAGGCAAATCTGAAATCTGGGACTAAAACTTATCCATCACCCACCTCCAACCACCTTCTAATACTTTCATCATCATATCAGAATAATAGTAATAATCACAAAAAAACACTAAAACATGAGAAATATAATGTAAGAACATGTTATATGGTTGTGAAGGTCCCACAGGTTGGTTTTGCTGTCTACCTCTATCTAATCTAAGTTTGTTAGAGAGATTAATAAATATTAGAAATTGAGTATCCACTACATCCAATCTCAAAAAGCTAAACAGTTTGAGTTGGAAGAAGGCACCCCTTTAAGGCTACAACATTCCTAGCATCCATTGAAAAGGTTCCACCATTCTATCTCTATCTGCATGTCCTCCAATGTCTACGCTCACATTCAATGTCACTTCAAATTTCAATCATCTTCCATTATTCATTTCACCTTGTCTTAACCCTTTTGTTTTTCAATGTCAAAACCAAAACTCCATAACTAAAGTAAAAAATGGACCACAAAAACAACCATCTTCAACGACAGTGCTATCACTGGAGACACTTAATTTTCAAAAGTGCTTTCATAATTCTTTCTGCATTTCAAAGATTATAACAAGCACAAAAAAGAAAAGAAATAATGGGAATTGGTTACATAAGAGATAACCTTATCAAACTTTGTCGCTTCTTTCCAAAACAACTTACACACATTATTAGACTCTTCACTAAAATTCATTCTTTCACGCATCTAATCTTTTTTATATTCATTTGACATTATATTTTCTTATTTTCTTAGAGTAATAATCCAATGAGACGTTTACGTGTCAGTTACATTCATTTGACACGATAATGTGTGAGTAACTTTTTAAATTGTGTAATTTGATTGGTTAAAAAAAATTTATCAGTGAGACCCACTGCGTGTCACTTGAATGTTAAAATAAAAAAGTGTGTCAAAGTATAATTATTCTATTTTTTATTCTTTTTTTTTCTTGAAATAATATAAAACTTTACATTTTTATGATTATTTTATTTTTATACTCTGTGTCAAATAAATGTAAAAATGTATCATGATATCATTGTTCTATTCCAAATTCAGCATAGTTATAATAAGAGTATAATAAATTTAATTATCTTCCTATATGATTATTATCAAACTACAGTTCTATGTTTATATATTAAGTTTAAGGTGCTTAATTAACCTTTAAATTTAAAGAAAACTTTTTATATATCATCATTAATAATGTATTAGTATAAAATATATTTTTTTTACTTGTATCATCATTATTTAATAAATATCATTTATCATTAATTACTCATTGAAGTTAAGTGGTTTTTTTCACAAGCAACAATACACACCTCACTTTTTTGGAACAATTTATTTAAGTAGTTGGACTTTTTTATAATTAAATTCTGTTGACAAAGATAAATAGAACAATTAGTTTAAAGATAGATATACAAAAATTATCTTTCATTAAAATATAAAAATATCAGTCAATTAAGATTGTTTTTAGAAAGTCTAAAATGAGAATAAAAGGGAGTAGATAGTAGTAAAATGACATTTACACATATAAGTATAAAAATTAAGCATTTTCCTTATACTAACATAGACATGATTGGACAATAATAAATAAATTATATTAAACATTCCTATCTCTGCTTTTTTAAAGTATAGCTTTTAAAATTGTAGTAAATTTTTTACCTTAACAAAATATTTGTAAAAATTATTTATTTATTGTGTTATCACAATATATATAATTAACATAGATAAAGAACTGTCTTAAATTTAACAAAAGATATTTTTAAAATAAAAAGAAGTTAAATAATTAAAAATACTTATTTTTCCATGATAAGATTAAAAAGATGAAAAACAAAAAAGATGAACCTTGACATGAGAAATCCTAGTGACAATAATGCCCCCACTAACTCTTCTCTAGATCCGATGCTAATACCTTTATAAAAATTATTGGTGTGTGTGAGAATGTGTTGCTTCTATTCCCTACCAAACAACCTTCTTAAATTTTTTCTTTTCTCCTTTTTCCATGAAAATGTACTATAAAAATTCTCCTCAACCCATTTCATTTGATTTTGTCCAAAATCTAGAGATTCTAGCTACACCCTAGTCCTCTAAACTTTTTAGTCTTATGCTATGCTTTTAACTCACTTTACAAACAAACCTAATATATTATATATATTTTTAAGTGAAGACAAAACTCTAGTCATTTTCAAAAGAAAATTTTTTTTTTAACAATTCTCTTTTTATAACTTTTTGATAACGCATACGTGACAGTTTGTGATTGGTCCATTTCAAATATTTTTTTAAAATAAATTCAAACAAACTAATAAAATAATGACATGTGTCCTGTTATAAAAAATTGTTAAAAAAAATTTATTAAAATATCATTTTCTTTTTTAAAATCATTCTCAAATATTCATTTAAGATAATCAAATTACAGTATGGATAAGAGTAAAATATATAAATAGATACAAATTTTATTTTATAAATTAGTATTTTAAAATAGAATTAAATTTAAAGTTTATATCTTTAACATATATCATAGTCATAAATTAAAGTTTATTATAATATTTATTAAAATATTATTTTAATTATTATTGACTTACTGTTGAACCGTTATTTATTAATATTTAATTACACATATA
Organism: Vigna radiata var. radiata; assembly: GCF_000741045.1. Taxonomy (NCBI): domain Eukaryota; kingdom Viridiplantae; phylum Streptophyta; class Magnoliopsida; order Fabales; family Fabaceae; genus Vigna; species Vigna radiata. The sequence goes on along the minus strand of NW_014543117.1, from coordinate 50,100 downwards.
AAATATATATACTTCAGTGTTAGTGTTAGGAATGCGTCGAAAATCTTTCGTTAATTAAAGATAGAAACAATTTAAAATATATAAATAAGTATAAACATTATTTTAAATATTAATTTTATAAAACTAAATTTAAAATTCACTTCTTTTGATGATATATAAAAAAAAATTGTGTGAGTACGGTTTATTTTGGATCCATAATTATTATTCTTTATCCAATATGATTGACATGATTGCATATGAGTTTTTTAGTTTAGTTATGCACGAAGTCACTTTCTTGATTCAAATAATGTTTACTTCAGAAATTGTCATAATTTTATCAAAATTCAAATCTGAATCAATTGTTTAAGAAAAAAATAAAATAAGAAATATATATATTGTACATATTCATTGATTTGAGACTTGTGTCCGAGATTCCAAGTCAATAAAGAATAATTTTCCTAGTTAACAGTGTATGAACGTAGAAAAAATAGACTTGGAAAAAGTAATTAGTAAATATGAGACTTGTTTTAGCGCAGTATTCAAAGACTTATCTAAAATAATAATCATATTTGAAAAAATTATCCGTAAAATCTAAAATTGTTACGAACAAAAGTATCTTTGATGGTCAACATGCATATAAATCATTCCAAATCATCTTCTTCAAGGTATTTAGTTCTTAAATATGAAATTAAACGTCTTCATTAGAGTCAGCAAGAATCTTAATTCTCGAAGAAAATTGTTACTCATGTGAAAGAATTTTATAGCAAAAATTAAAAAAAAAAAATGATATTTTACCACCAATTTTTTGACATCATTTTGACACTGTACACGTGTCAAAATGTGGTTGTACGATTTCAAATTAAAAAAAAAAACTTTGATTTTTCTCTTCCAAATATGTCCTTGCCTCAGTTTTTTTTAATTTGAAATCGTCCAACCATATTTTGACACGTGTACAGTATCAAAATGGTGTCAAAAATTAGTGTTAAAATATCATTTTCTAAAGTAAAAAGAAAAAAAAACACTTTTAAGTTCTTAAGCTTCTCACTTTTGATGACAAAAGTAGTAAGTTAATCTTTCAAAAATAATATTTTGATACACTTAAATATTTACATTTATTTGATTATTTTAAAATATAAAAATTCTTTTTTTTATGATTTTTTTGTATAATATATGTTAAATAAATGTAAAAATATGAATTCTATCATACTCGAATCGTTTAGGTGATCAAAGCAGCTGCCAGAAACTTATATGGTTTGGTCGGCGGTGGGTGTAGGAAGATTATGTCATAATTGGCATTTCTAAACTCTACTACCCTATACTTTTTAACTTATTAATCATCAAAGAACCCTCCATTCTAATACCACATTAATCATTTATGTATCTTATATTATTCTTTAATCAATATCACTTGAACTTAATTATAAATTAACAATTGATCAACTTTCCGTATACTACAAGGTTTGACACCCAACAAGTTATCACGTCTCTGTCGAAAATAGATCATTCTCTCTATAATCTCAATTTCTGTTTTCTTTTTTATGCCATATCATTTTCTCAAAAATGTCTTCCTTTTTCACTTTTATTTTTCATTACATTTATCTATTTATGATGAAAACTATTCTGCATATTTATTAGCAGCCCTTAAATTATTGTGGTTGCCTATATAATATGCATCATTTACGAAACATTCTCCTCAGCCTGAATCCAATACACACCTATTTGCATATTCACTTTTAGTTATACCAACCAACCACACTCATTCCCACGCCACCATGACCAAGGACTGCGGCCACCACAACCAGGATCGCCAGCAGCTCCTCCGCCGCGTATTCGCCGCCATCCTCGCCTTCATCCTCCTCGTCCTCCTCGTAATCTTCCTCATCTGGATCATCCTCCGCCCCACCAAACCCCGTTTCGTCCTCCAAGACGCCACCGTCTACGCATTCAACCTCTCCTCCAGCGGCGCCATCCCCTCCCCCACCGCCCCCACCCCCAACACTCTAACCCTCACCATGCAGGTCACCCTCTCCGCCTTCAACCCCAACCACCGCATCGGCGTCTACTACACCAAACTCGACGCTTACGCCTCCTACCGCGGCCAGCAAGTCTCCCTCGCCACCGCCCTCCCCCCAACCTACCAGGGCCACCGCGACACCGCCGTCTGGTCCCCTTTCCTCTACGGCACCGCCGTCCCCGTCTCCCCCTTCATCCTAGAGATTCTCCGGCAGGACAAAACCTCCGGAGGAGTGCTGGTGAACGTCAAAGTCAACGGCAGAGTGAAGTGGAAAGTGGGGACTTGGGTCTCCGGAAGGTACCATATTAACGTGAACTGCCCCGCGTACATCAGACTCGCCGGTGACGATGAGGACGCCATCGGGGTAGCGTCTCCGGCGGTGAAGTTTCAGATTTTTCAAAGTTGCATTGTTGATGTTTAGTTCATTAATTATTTACCAATACGAAAGCAAAGTAATTTGCTTTCATCGCTGTAGTTGTTAAATTTTCTTTCTTTCTCTGAGTTAGTCTCAACCACCTCTTCATAAGTACCTTCTTTTTCTTTCTCTGTTTATTTTCTTCAACTAATATATTCGATAAACTCTTCTAAAGTTTTACAATCACCAAAACGTTTACGTGAATTTGTACAGGAATTTTTGTACGTCATAGATCGATTTCTTGCATGCTTATTAATATCATTTAATTATGAACATACCATCGTTTCTTTTTCATTCTTACAACAAAAAAACAGTAACAGTGTTTATTTGATTTTTTTTTTTTAAATAATGGATGACGACAAGGAGTTTTTCGTGGAAGATGTAACTGTAAATCTGAAGAAGAAAGGGAATGGTTGAAAATGATAGTTTTGGTTGTTCACTGCTCTGGTTGATGCTGGTCTTACGACTATGTTTAATTTTAGCATGCCATTTTGATTTAAAAAATATACTTTCACACATATAATTCTTTTACCTTCGTTTAACACTATCCATTTTTACTTTTTTTTTTTGGAAAAACTACAAAATTCAACAACATTGTACCTTAAATGTATTAAATGAATGTTAATACCTTACTCTTTTGGTTTCTTTTTTGGCTCAAATTGAGATAACCGATCTACTTTTCCAGTGATATTTGAAAGATGTGTAGCGTATTAAAAAAAAAAACTTAAAATATATTAAATATTATTATAAAGTAAATTAATAATATTTTAAAATAATATTCTAAGGACAATGTTGGTATTCAATTTAAACTTGTTTTTTAAGTGTCCTTTTCTTTCTTCCTTCTTAGTCTTTGACACGCACTTGAATGTAGAAGAAACATGTGTGTATCGTAAATTGACTAGAATGTGATGGAATTGGTGTAGTCTTCTAAGTAGTTGACCAATGTCTCCTTGGACTCTGTTTAATTTCGGGATTATCTATTTGGAGCTTTATTTTTTTAAGATTTTATTTTTTTAAAGACACTTCAAAAATTGAAGAAAGAAAAAATATTTAAATTATGTTTCATCTCGATTTATAAGTAATATAAAATTATTAGGTATGATAAAAACACTTACACAGTGAATATTTGGTGTACATGACACAGGATATGATAGAGCATAGGTCAATTTTGAAGTCATTCGTGGTGATAGACATAAGTAAATGCATATGATTCTGGGTAAGGATAGATATTCGTGGTGGTTTCTTTTACTTGAAGCTTTACAAAAAGCAGATTCTAAAAGGAGAGATGGATGAAATTGTTTCACCAATTTCCTCTTGCTTTCATCTATATACAAATATGTTGGTTAATTAAGTTCAGTCTTTAAGATTAGAACTACTATTGGTCCATATTTTCTCTCATTTACCTACTCTGCCTTGTTTAAAACAGAATTATATGACTCTTAAGTCAATATATACATGTATAATATGTCTAAAGTCAATATATATGTATAATAGACTCTTCAGTTAATAATGAATCAAGTGATCAACAACCTTTTGATTTTATGAGATGATAAGTGATCGATCGATTAAATTACAAACAAAATTAACAACAAAAATGATTATGTTCTGAGTTTGATTATTATTATTGAAATTGTAATTAGATCAATATTAATAAAAAATTCATTCTAAAATTTATAAATATATGTTTGATATCCAGATAATTGGTTATTTTTACTATTATGTATTTATTGCATAGTATTCGTTAGACAAACATTAACTTTAACAACGTTTTTTAGAGGTACCATCCAACTCGACCGAAGGACAAAGAAGATAAAACTTTAGTCTAAATTTGAAACTTGAAGACTCTAAAAAAAAAAACTTAACTTCGACTGTATAAATTAAATGTGTAATAGTTATGAGCTTAAAAGATATATAATTAGATTAATTAAGTGAATGAAGTTAAAAATGGAAGAAAGTGAGTGAAAGGTTGAAAAGAATAAAGTGAATTTGGACAGAGTTTGGAAAGAATTGAACAGGGTGCATATGAATTGGCTTGTTGCCTAATGTTGAATGGCTATTGAGAAAAACCACACTCAACTATTCAGCATTCATCTGTTTGTCTCCACTGTTAAATCCACAACAACACTTGAGACACAAGAGAAAAAAGTGGGCCAAACAAAACAAAACTTCCACACCATGTATGCTCACAAAAGCTATAAAAAATTCATCTTTCGGAAATGAAATTAAAGAAAAAAGTTACAGAAAAAGTTAGTCGACGAGTTGAACACAAAAAGATGGAAGTAACAACTATGTTATTTCGTTAACGATAAAATCATAGGATAAAGTGCTTTGACAAAAATAAAAAGCATTTTAAATATTTAATACAACAAAAATTTGTAATCTAATTAAAAGTAGGAAAAACTTTCTTTAACAACTCTTTTTCGACAACTTTTTAACAATGCATACGTGACGGTTGTGATTGATTCGTTTCAAATACTTTTTTAAAATAAATTCAAACAAATCAATAAAGTAGTGACACTTGTCAAAAAGTTGTTAAAATATCATTATGCTTAAAAGTAGGTTGGAGTGAAAATTTGTCTACCTATGTATTTCTTTGGGAATGTAGTGCTGCTTTGGTGTATGGGCCTGAACGTAATGAGTCTCTCCTAACTGTTCTGCACAAGCCCGTTTCAATGAACTTTCATATGCTCTCTCACTTCACATCAATTTTTCAGTCAACAACACTTTCAAAATACCAATGTTCTTTCTTTTAATATGTTGGAAGATATAATGCTATTAAATGTTATTGGTGTCACACAAACGGCATATTTAATTTTTTTTTTCACATATACTTTTACTTCTTTAATGTGTCAAAACTGGAATTAGTTTTTTTTTTTCAAATTTTTTTTATCAATTTAGTTTTTTTTTTTTAGAATTGTTTTTTAATCAAATTTTGTTAAGTTTATTTAAAATTTTAAATACGTTTCTCAGTTAGTATTGAAATATAAATATGTCAAATAGTATAAATAAATCAAATACTATCATGAAACATGTTTAGAACATCAAAAAACTCAACCAAATTTAATTAAAAGGAATAAATTCATGTTCTAACTAAATTGGATGAAAATTTTGAATATGGACAAGTTTTAATTTTTACATAAGTCAAGAGACCAAAAACACATATTTAAACCATTTTTTTTATTTTCTTTCATTTAATACCGTTAGAAGTCCATATCAACTAGAGATAAAACTAATTTAAAATATATAAATAAATACAAATTGTCGCAACCGGCATTGCGACGGGAGGGTGAACCGAAAAACAAACGGGTTTAAAAAATATTTTGGGAGTCGCCACCATAATTTATTTTGGAAAAATGTGGAAAAACCCTAAAAAAACAAGGTCTACGAAAAAGATATTTTTAAGTTCGGGAATCGGTTACGCGTAAGGAAGGTGTTAGCACCCTACCGCGCCTGCCCGGAGGCAGTACCTTTAATTAAATGTATAAAATTAATGTGGTTTTCTTTTAAAATATTTAATTTTCTCCAAAAACAAAAATAAAATAGAATAAAATATTAGGAAACAAAAAATATTTTTTGTTTTATGAACCCGACAAGATTGACCTTGGTCCTACGTATATCCATTAATGGACAATCAGGGATCACGTAGTTCTTTATGTAGAAAAAGGTTTGTGAGTTTGTTAAAAAAATGGATTGATTTATATTTTTGAAAAGCCTAGAAAT
>NW_014543117.1:40783-42762 GCF_000741045.1 Vigna radiata var. radiata | reverse complement strand
GATGATAACTGGGCTTTTGTGCCAGGATGATAACTGGGCTTTTGGTGCTAGAATGATAACTGGGCTTTGGGGCCAGGATGATAACTGGGCTTTTGGTGCCAGAATGATAACTGGGCTTTGGTGTCAGGATGATAACTGGGCTTTTGTGTCAGGATGATAACTGGGCTTTTGTGCCAGGATGATAACTGGGCTTTTGGTGCCAGAATGATAACTGGGCTTTTTTTTTTTTTTTTTTTTTAGAAGTGCAAGAACCTCGTAAACCTGGAGAGGTGCAAAAACCTCGTAAACCTGGAGAGGAGCAAAAGCCTTGTAAACTTGGAGAACCTGGAGAGGCGCAAAAGCCTCGTAAACCTGGAGAGTCTGGAGAGGCGCAAAAGCCTTGTAAACCTAGTGAACCTGGAGAGGCGTAAAAGCCTTGTAAACCTGGAGAGGCGCAAAACCCCGTAAACCTGGTGAACCTGGAGAGGCGTAAAAGCCTTGTAAACCTGGAGAGGCGCAAAGCCCCGTAAACCTGGTGAACCTGGAGAGGCGTAAAAGCCTTGTAAACCTGGAGAGGCGCAAAGCCCCGTAAACCTGGTGAACCTGGAGAGGCGCATAAGCCTTGTAAACTTGGAGAATTTGGAGATGTTGAGATATCTTGGCGTTGCAGTAATGTATATATATTTTGAATTGATCTTCTTATAGCTCTGAACTCTCTCCTTTGAATTTTTCTGATACACTGATGTTGGGCGAGAATTCGCGTGAGACCTTGTTCACCCCGTTTTTGAAAATTCTTAATTTTTTCACTGATGTACTTTCGTTTAACTGATCACGAATTCATGTTGAATGGTTGCGATGCATGGTGTGCCATGCTTTTCTTATGATGATGCATGCATAAAGCATGAATGTATGAATGAAAATTCATGTGAGACCCAAATATTTTATCATATTTCCGGTTTCAATTTAATTGATTCCACGACATCCTTTAAGAACAAACTCGCACCTAGTGAATCTGCCCGTGATGCTCATTATTTTCAAGAGGCATTTTGAAAATTAAAAGCGACCTTATGAAAGAGATGGAAAAGATTCATAATACAATATTATCAATTCCAATTTAAGAGTATTCCCTATCATGGAATCATTGTGCATAGGATTTTTTTTTACTACGTCAGAATTAACTAGCAAAGGTAACTTCTCTCCATTTGTTCTTGTGAGAGTAAGTGCCCCACCACCAAATGCCTTCTTTACCACATATGGGCCTTCATAACTTGGAGTTTACTTGCCCTGTGATCCTTTTGCATTGGCAAAATCTTTCTTAGGACCAATTCTCCTTCTTGGGATTCTTTAGAGCGTATCTTCTTGCCAAATGCCCTTTTCATTCTTTGTTGGTATAAATGTTTATGGCATGTCGTGGTCAATCTTCTTCCTCAATGAGATTAGGTTGATCGAATCGGGTTTGAACTCAATATGCTTCTTCTGACTAGGTTTTCATTAATACTCGTAAGGATGGGATTTCTACCTCGAAGGGTAGTATCACTTTCATTCCATATACCAAAGAAAAAGGTGTTGCCTCAGTCGACGTGCGTGTCGTTGTGCAGTAACCGTGTAAAGTGAAGGTACAATCCTCTTGACATATATTTTTTTATTAGCAGCTTTGACTGCCTCAGGCATCTTTGGAAGACGATGTGAAGTATGATTGTTAACATGCATTTATTCATCATCGTCCTTCTTTGGTAGATACTTGCTACCCATTGGGGGTATTCTGCCCCAGCTAAGAATCTCGCATCGAACTGCTTTGCAACTTCATCTTTGATCCAAAGACATTTTGGCTTGAGTGGTAACTTATGTTGAACTTTTCTTTTGTGCTGGTGCCGACTTTTACCTCTTCTCTCTCGCCCTCCTATATTAAAGATTTCAACCTTTTCCTGATGGGGTTTTATTTCTTTAGAATCTTGCTTCACAAATCTCATTAACTCTAGAGAGGGTTCTGGGTCAATCAT
>NW_014543117.1:33682-37508 GCF_000741045.1 Vigna radiata var. radiata | reverse complement strand
GTGTTAAAAATATGGTGGAAAAAGAAGAAAAGAAACTGGTCATACACTTATATTTAAAAAAATCATGATTTTAAAAAAACATTGTCTATGTTTAAAAAAATCTTTGGAAGAAAACTTTAAAGTATAATAAAAGGAGAAGAATAGGAGTGTAGACATACCTTTTTAGCTTCTGGAATTCCCTTAGTGCTTACTCAGTGATTGTTGCTCACAAAACCTTTATGTGTGAGAACATATTTTTTCTCTATACTCTTTCCTTCCATCTCTAATGTTTCTGAGTGTTTTCCTCTATTTTTTCCCCAATCCCTTTTTCCTTCCACAAAGTGTGTACTTATCGGCACATATTGTAATATTAATGTGATTTTGCCTTAATGACGAATTAATTGACAATTAGCAAAATAGGGAAAGAAATAGTCTTGATTGCAATCAAATAATTGTCAGAAAAATTGCCCATTTAAAAAAAAGGATCTTATTATTTTTTTTCCTTCAAAAAGAAACTGATGTAGCAAATTATATCAATAGTTGAGGAAGATTATTATTTTCTTTAATATTGATTATTTACTTTCTCGGAGGAAATTAGGTGTTGACACAAATCTTACCTTTAAATCATTTTTGTGAAATTAAATTAAATTTAAAATTTACTTCTTAACATAATATAAGATTAAGTTAAGTTTAGAATTCAAGCGATACTATTCGAAAGATTCTCTTACGTATGTGAAATCTTCCATATGTTAAACATCATTAATAACTTTTTTTGTTGTCTATAATGTAAATTTTTAAAAAAAAAAAAACTAAAAGTTATGCTTAATGATATTGAAAGTTATTAAATTCATGGAATGTACATAATTTAGGGAGGAAACGAGAGATTATATACTAACATTGTGATAATAAATAAAAAAATATTATTTTTTTTCTAAACATTTAAAAATTAGTAGGTAGTTAATTAAAACGGATTATGATTAGTAATGCTTTAACTTTTGAAAGTTTTCACATAATAGAAAATTTCTTATTGAAAAGACAATGCTTTTAAATGCTATTTTTTTTATTTATTTTAAATACTCCTATTAATGTCACATGCACGAAAATATTATCATTAAAATAAAAGTCTTTGTAATCAAAGTGGAGCCAATTAAATACGACACTTGGACAATTTTAAGTCATACGATGCTCCCTCCTACTTTCGCAGTATCATTTTTGCTTACCAAAATTTTAGTAGGACACTCAAATCATCAGCTTTAGATTGGTAGCGAATACATCATTCTTCTGATTTTAAGAAATTTAAATTACGATATTTAAATTATTTATATATATATTTTTTAATTTTTTAAAACGTTTTCTTTAAAATTAATATATTTTACATTTTAATTTTTTTAGATAAAGTATTAATATTTATTTTGTTAAATACTGTGTCTGAATAGACAATTTAACAATTTCTAATATATTAAATTTGAATATATTTCTTTTTAAATGTTTATCTAGATAAAATAATTTAAATATAACCAATTTTATTTATTACTAAATACAACAATTTGGAAGATATAAAATAATTGTTAAAAATTTAAAAATGTCAAAATCAATTATTTTTTATAGTCGATCTTTATTAATGTTATTTTAATTTCTTTTTTCAAAATGCTCCTCGTACCATAAAATATTAACGGTTGTATTTTTATTATAGTGACGGTAATTATTATAATGTTTTATACACTTACTAAAGGTTGATATTACTATTTTTTTAGTTAATTACGAGTTAATTAAATATTAAGTTTGTAGTAAATATGAGTAATTTTAGTTTAAGTTTTTATTAAAAAAATTATTTTATTGGGTATCAAAGCATTATACCTTTCGAATATATATTATATATACCGTTAATAATTTAGTGATTAACAAAATATTTACCATATAATTAGTTATGCTGAAGATATAATTAATTATATTTTTGTGCATAATAAATTATATCTATGTAGATAATTATATGTATAAGAAGAAGATGTAGGAGATTAGCAACCTCTTATACAGATTAGCAGAGAAAAGCAGAATTAGGGAGTAAATTTTCATTGCAATCAGAATGTGTTGGAACAAGAGAAAAAGGTTTATGAGAGCTATATTCAAAAGAAATGGAGGTTGTGGATGTAGCAACCCTAAATCCTATGAAGTACTCCAACCCACCCCAATTCCAGAAAACACAAACCCTACCACTTCCGGCGACAAAGACAACAACCATGAAAACCCTAACAACGACAACATGCGAATACCAAATTCAAAACTCATTGACAGTGTGGCGATTGAGAAGGATTCGAAGGACCCGCACAAGGATTTTCGAGACTCCATGCTCCAAATGATCTTCCAGAGACAAATCTTCACCAAAACCGATCTTCAAGACCTTCTCGAGTGCTTCCTCCGCTTGAACGCCGTCTGTCACCACCAAGTTATCGTTCAAGCTTTCATGGAGATTTGTCACGAAACTTTCCCCAAGAAGAATATCAACACCGCAGACGATAGCAAAATCTGATACATTTTTTTCTTTATAGTTCATCTCTGTGTTTCCATACTTCATTTAATTCATTATTCATCAATCTTACAGTCTTTTCATATATCATGTAACTCTGAAAAATACTATAAACAGATCTCAAATTTTTATCCAAGTAGTTTTCTTGTTATTAAATATTCTATCAAATCAGGACTGGGCAAGTCTGTGATTCATCTTTTTCTGTAATTCAAAATTTAAATTTAAAGTTTTTAATTTTTGTAATATATATTATAAATTTAATTTGTCTAAAATAATAAAAAGGTAATATTTAAAAAAAATTTACGTTAAATTAAAATATTTTTAGATATTTTAACTGAAATTTTCTGTTTAAATTAATTTACAAAAATAAAAGGTTAAAAGAATTCATTTTACTTTGAATTTATTATTTTTTTTCCAAATATTTTACGAGTTAATATCTCGATCTACTTCTAGTTTCATAGATCAAAAGATTTAACCTGTTTAACAGAATTTTGAATTAGTTAGTTTTATCATAGTTTTTCTGTTTTGTTTAATGGAAGTTATATATAATTTAAGATACACAAATAACTTTAAAAAACAAAACTGGATAATCTTTTATATAAGAGAACAGAAACATCAAATGTCACCAGTGATCCGATGCTCTGATTTTAAGAAATTCAAATTACGATATTTAAATTATTTATATATTTTTTAATTTTTTAAAACGTTTTGTTTAAAACTAATATACTTTATATTTTAATTTGTTTAGATAAAGTATTATTTTTTTCTTTTGTTAAATATTGTGTCTGAATAGATAATTTAGCAATTTATAATATAGTAAATTTGAATTGATTTCTTTCTAAATTATATTATTTTTAAATTTTTTTCCGTATAAAATAATTTAAATATAATCAATTATATTTATTACGAAATACAAAAATTTTGCAGATATAAAATAATTGTTAAAAAATCTAAAGATGTCAAAATCAATTATTTTTTATAGACTATCTTTATTAATGTTATTTTATTTCTTTTTTCAAAATGTTCCTAGAATCATAAATATACAACATATAAACGGTTGTATTTTTATTAATAGTGCCGGTAATTATAATTTGATGCACTTATTAAAGCTTGTTACTATTGTTTTAGTTAATTAAATTTTAAGTTTGTAGTAAATATGAGTAATTTTAGTTTGAGCTTTTATTAAAAAATATATTTTATTAAGTATTCAATTATATCTTAATCATTATATCTTTTGAAACATATATATATATATATATATATATATATATATATATATATATATATATATATATATATATATATATATATATATATATATAT
>NW_014543117.1:16781-33007 GCF_000741045.1 Vigna radiata var. radiata | reverse complement strand
TGAATCAACTTCTACATGCGTTTAGAATAAACTTTAACCACTGTGCAAGATAAAAAACAGTAAAATCATTTTTTACCTTTGAGATTTGGAAAGAGTAACATAAAGTGACAAAGTTTATATTCATTTTACACAGATTAATAAATATAAAATGATTATAAAAGAGTAAACTTTTTCAATTTTTAAAAAATATCTATGATTCAAATTACCACCATCTTCAATTGGGTTGAGATGAGAGAAAAAATCTTGGAGTGATGATAGGGAAAATGTTGAGATGAGAGAGAAAATATCTCTGATGACAAAGTGTTTATGATTTTTTTTTTCAATTGGTACAACAGTAGAGATGACAGAAAAAATGTTGGAGTGAGAGAGATGACAGAGAAAATGTGAAAATGTTGGAGTGAGAGAGATGAAAAAAGAAAGGGTTGAGAGGAATGAGGGAGGTGAGTAAGGGTTTGGGGTTTTTTTTTTTTTTTTTTAGTTTTGAAAATGAAAATTATTTAAATATCCTTGACCTTAAAACTTAGAATCCATGATAAATGAAGGTATTTTTGTCAATTATAATCCGATACACATTGTTAAAACGTACCAACTGAAAAACAGGCGTACGCGTGTTAACAAACCCCTATACGTACGCGCTGATTTTTCAGTTGGTACATTTTAGCAATGTGTACTGGGTTTCAGTAGACAAAAGTACCTTTATATATTATGGATTCTAAGTTTTAAGGTAAATGATATTTTAATAATTTTCATTCTCAAAACTAAAGAAAAAAAACTCGAAACCCTTATCCAGCTCTCTCATTTCTCTTTCACTCTCATTCCTCACAACCCTTATTCTGAAAAGAGATGTACACTATATATATATATATATATATATATATATATATATATATATATATATATATATATATATATATATATATATATATATATATATGAGTTTACTATACTTTTTAAGTTGATACATCTTAATAACGTGTATCTGCTTTTAGTAGACAAAAATACATTCACTATTATGGATTATAAGTTTTAAGGTGAAGGGTATTTAAATAAATTTCATTATCAAAACTAAAAGAAACAAGAAATGCCCAAATCCTTACTCAATTCCCTTATTTCTTTGAACTCTTTCTCTTTCATCTCTCTGACTCTAATCTGGGAAGGGTAAGTCATTGTCCAGAAAATGGATTTGTAAGTCAACTCTTTAAAATAATTCTAAAAACATATTTTTCACTGAAAACAATATTCTGGAATATACTTTTCACCTCTTGCATATAACCAATGTCAAGACACAGCAAAAAAAAAAAAGTGAAGCTCCTGTACATCGTACTAAATGATTTAACAGGAACAAATTATTGAAGAGAGTTATGAATAAAGAAAATTGTTGTTGTTAACTCTGTCCCCTTGTTCAGAAAAGAAACAATCGCTCGTTCCCTTTTGAATGTTTCATATTAATAAGCATATTTTCATTTCATTTTTGTAAAAAAATATAAAAATAATCTAACAAATTATACATCTTATAGATTTGAGCAAATTGCATAATATTGAGTAGTTTCCAAGAAGAACTGCATTAATATACCAACTAATTAAAAATCAATCAGAAATTAGTAAACTAGTAATAAATCTGTTAGCTCTTAGTTGGACCAGATAATTACTTTCCAAAGTAAATCACATTATGTAAGTTTATTTTAAACATTTCACATCTTCAACTTGTTTGATCAATATAAACATGATTTTTTTTTTATTTATCAATTGCCACACAGTGAAACTAAGAAAAACAAAACGCACTAAATTTCAAATTAGAATTTAAACTTAATAATTTTGTTACGCTCATAGTTTAACTTCTACTCATTTCATTTCTATGATCACTACTACAAAAAAGTGCATAGATAGCGCTTTTTTTTATCATAGATAACGCTTTTTAAGCGCTATCTATGCATGCGCTATCTATTAATAGATAGTGCTTCTAAAAAAAACGCTATCTATTGTCAGCCACCAATAGATAGCGCTTCTTTAAAAAAGCACTATCTATTGGTGGCTAACAATAGATAGCACTTTTTTAAATAAGCGCTATCTATTGGTGATTGACAATAGATAGCGCTTTTTTAAATAAGCGTTATCTATTGGTCTAATTTTTTTTTTTTAAAAATAGTTAATTTTATAATAAAATATAAAATATCAGTTCTATTATTTACAAACCCACACTATTTATTAGTTCTATTATATACAAAAAAATATAAAATATTGAGAAAAATATCACAAATGTCTCAAAAAGAATGTTCATTAATATGAATAAAAACTATTAGTACAATAATATTTCAAAATTTAATCGTTAAGTCGTCCAATACGTGTCATGACATGACATTGCTTTATAAGATAATATATACAACCATAACATATATATCCTATCAATACTTATAAGCATCTACATCACTATAACATAACCTATGATAATGTATTAATTACATGTAAACACCAATGTTGCCTAACTTCAATGATTTGACTTTCACGATATTGCTGACATCTACAACTAGAAAAAAAATACTGCAAGAAACAAAAATAATATAGAATTAGTTAATTAAATTTTACTACAAATTAATTATGACAATGAAAATAACTTACATCAATTGAAATTATTCATTCTTCACAGTATTTGATAATTTCCTTCATATATTGACATAGGTAATACCCACAATCATTGTCGTTGGGTTGTCTAGGAAACTAGAAAACCAAAATTAAAAAAAACATCTTTATAATTTGAATATAACAACAAACCAGAACTCTACTAAACTAGTCCAAACAATTATATACCAATTAGAAGTTTAAACTTTAAATTCCAAAATAGTAAGTCATGCTTTCAAATCATATCTCTAACACTATCATTCCCATTTCTTGTTACCCCTTTAAAGCTTGCCATTTACTACTATAGAATATAGTTGGTCATATAATAGTACAATAAAACCTCTATTTGAGATTGGTAGACTTTGGGGTCATAAATTCCCATTTCTTTACCTGAGAAAGTAGATTGAGTATTGGTCCCCGGTGAACCATCATCTTTAGATGTTGAATTGGTTTTTACTCCGCACAGACCACGATTTCCAACAAAGCTACAAGAAGGCATAATATGCTTGTCCGAATATTATAAATGGATTTAATTCCTTAGAAATTGAGTGCTATATTCGGAGTGTCTAGTATCATTGATCACAATAGACAAAGTAAACATTAAAAACATAGTTATTGACAATATTAATGTCAAGACTTAATATATTTATTAAAATATCAACTCGCATAACAACATAAAAATAAAAATTATCATAAAACTATCTGAAAATAAAATATTGCTTTTAAATTCTCTCTGAAATATAATAGTGTAAATAGATTAGTATTAATATATTTAATTAAAATTAAACTTTAATAAAAGAAAAATCAGCACTTAGCTTACAAATCATCTATAAAGATTACACAATCACAATGGTAAAAGATTCATTTTGGTGTAAAATAAAAAGTCAATAAAATATTTATGGAGAAAGAAGTATCAATGTGGAAAAGAAAAGCCTACTCACAAATTTTTTAGATTGTACAACTTCCCAAGTGATGCAGGAATATTCCCACTAAGGGAATTGCTCGATATGTCCCTGTAAAATAGGAAGTTATATTGTTGAATATGAATTCTATATGACTATAACACCAAAATTAAAGAATTTGAATTTGTTTTAAAAAAGGACGAACTAGAAAATTCACTAAATAACTAAAAAAAGATAATCATCTTAAATATTACTTTTTCTTTCCCTTTATTCTTTCAAGCCATTTATTCTTCGAAAGAAAACATAATGAATGCACAATACAATACGCCCAAATAATTAAATACAAACAACCAATAGAAGCAAGAACTAAAAGAAACTCACAAATATATGAGCAGCGAAAGGTTTCCTATTTCACTTGGAATGATTCCACTAAGGTAATTACCCTGTAAAAATCTGCATAACCAAAATTAGTAGTTATTACCAAGTAGTAATAGAAAAAAAATACAAATTTGCATAATTAAAGGATTTAACAACCATTCTTCATCAAAATGAATTGAACAACAGAAAAATTAAAACTAAAACAAATTATTTTAGAATTCTAATTCAAAGAAGAGATAATGCCTTGAATCAAAGCTTACAAATAAAAAATGTCTTATAGTTAAGCAGTCACATATATTTTGGATGTCCATTACCGTATAGCCAAATTTACTCTTAGAAGTTGATAGTTAAACCACTTAGAATTCAGTATTGGATTTGGGCATATCTAATTACCTGGATTGATACTTTGGTAGAAAATTTTACAAGACCTTCTGTAATCTTTTTAGATGAACTTTTTCCTCGAACACCTCTTGTTACAAGCTTTGTAGATTCCCTACCTTTATGCCTTTCAAACAATCCTTCGTCAAAGTGCATCTATATCAATAAGCAAAGAAACAAATAGTTATTAACAAATAATAACAAGTAAAATAAGATTATTATAACAGAAGGCTTCTTTTGGCTTTGTAAGTCAAATAAGAAGGTTGTCTGCATAGAAAGAATGCTTTACACAGTTCTTTATGAATTACGTGTCCGCGTGAACAATAGTTACAATGGCTCATTTAGCATCCTTTACAGGTTCTTTATGAATTATGTAAGTTGAATTTGAATTATGGTAGTGGAATTTGAGTGTAGAACCTCTATATCAGAACCTTACACGACTTATTTTCATTTACACGGTACTTCACTTTCATTGAAGCATTTAAAGTGAATCAAATGAGAACTCCACCATTTACATTTTATACTGAATATCAGAAGAAACAATCACGACAACTTTTACTATGATTTACTTACCAAGCCATATAAACAGAGGTATTTGGATTATACTCCTTCAGAGTACATTGCTTGTGTATGTATGACATAATCTTATGTTCCCCTTCCCTATAAACATTAGCATCATAGAGAATTACCTAAATCAAAATTAACAAGGTAAAAAACAATAAAATTTAACTTGATATAAAAGAAAACAATAACAATGATTTAAAATATTAAACAAGGGTGAATGAAGCATTCTTAGTGGTAGTTGATTTAAGTAAGAGAATTACCGAAAAAGTAGAAGTCTGCATAAATTGTTCATTATAAGCCAAAATCATAATATAATTAATTCAAAGAAGCAGTTTCATGTGTCATACTTCAAAGTGACGATTGAAAGTGAATATCATAATGGTTATATAAACTTAAATCAAACTAAGATTATTTAATTGGATTTTCCTAGAATTAGTTACATGGACAACTAACTCTTTTAACATCGAGACTAAGGTTAGTGAAACAGTTCTTGAGGTTATTGAATGAATAAAGTGTGGCAACATAACCAAGGTGAGAGGAGTTAAAAAAAGATGATCAAGGAGAGGATACATTTTCTTTATGTTGATTAAAGGTAGTGTTAAAGAAATCTGACATGGTGGTTCAAAAACAAAGATATACTCTACATGTTGACCATGAGCTCTATAATGGGCTCTATTTAATGTACATTTTCATGGGTCTCTACTCATAAATATTCAAGATAAAGAACAAAAAAGATATAGAAATCCCATTCATCAAGATTTAATTGAGATAAAATTACTAAAAGTGATGAAAATCCATATCTTTGCATGTACACATCGTTCTTCTGCGAACTCATGTAATTAACTATCATCTGTTACAATTTTGGACAATATAATCAGAGTGTCCATGTCTTGGTGAATAATACAATACAAATGATAAAATAAACATGGAAACAAATATTTTAGTTACTTCAACATAAAAGTATTTATGCTTTAAAAGAATTCCATCTAACAAATAAATAAAAAATTAGTATCTTCTAAATGACAATTATATCTTCTACAATGATATTAAGGCATCAATTACTACGTTCAAGACCTATAACACAAAGTGTATAAGAAGTTGAAATTGGACTTGGGATTTTAAACCATACTTTAATAGTACACGCTTTATTATAACTTTATCCATTTCTCCAGAATTGGCTTTAGTAATCTATCAAAAGTGAGTACATGGGGTCGTATAGAACATCTTTAGACAACAATAAATGTCCAAAATCAAAACCACATTATATATATATATATATATATATATATATATATATATATATATATATATATAAGTCACAGGAAATGAAAGAGGAAAAATTGGATTCAAACACAGATTAAATATCCAACTGTCCCAACTATGAAACCAACATTGATGAAGTTGTAGAGTTTCTTGTTAATTGGGATAACTGCAATATATACCATAAAATGTTGTTAATAATAATCTTATCTCATTCAATTTTAACTAATTAGGTGGATTTTATTTGACTAGCTTACCATATGTGAAATGAAGGATGACTATCCTTAAGCATCTCTATCGGGATGTTATCCCTAACTTTTGTAAGTATACCCTCGGCACCGCAATTCCTCCTTCATAAAGTTTGAATACATCTTCAAAACTGTCAAACTCATTAGGATGTTGTTAAATAAAGATTCGAACTTCGAGTAAGTAATAGAGTGCGTCAATGGAGAACAACTCAACACCAAATCGAATCATTACCTTGAGATAGTGGAGAAGTTAAGCCTCTTCGAGAAAGGATTCTACCATATCTTTGCCATCGTCGATGTGCTCCTCGCCATAAGTGTCCAGATTTGGAGCCCTAAGCAGCAGTTTTCGTGATACTCCTCGTGAAATTCGTTAGGGTTTTCACGATACCCATCTAATGAGAGCTTTGTCACGCAGCGGCAACAATATGAAATTTCACAAGCAACCTACATTGAGTTCGTCAATGAGTGGACCAAAGTAGAGGAGGCGCGAGCGGTTGAGGTATTAATCTTCTCAAGTTTGCTAAATTCATGAATCGCACTTTGCTAAAGTCCTTATTAAGAAATCATAAGATAAAAAAAAAGAAAGAAACCGAGGTTGGTTGAATAATCAGCGTTTTCTTAGAAAAGCACTCTTTAAGTGTTGTATATTGTGTTATAATAGACAGCGTTTTTATGAAAACGTGCTATCTATTCATTTATTTTAAATTATGAATTAAAAAAATAATAACAATTGCGTATAGATAGCGTTTTTTTAAAGAGGCGCTATTTATTATCAGAGATATAGATAGCATTTTTTTAAACAAGCGCTATCTATTTGTCTGTATGTTCATAAATAACGCTTAATTAAAAAAACACTATCTATTAAGCGTTATCTATGATCAATTTTGTAGTAGTGGATTTTATCAAAATTGTAAATATGGTTGTCATTCTGATTAATCATTGTTCATAGAAGTGAAATTAAGAAAAACAAAACGCACTGAATTTCAAATTGGAATTTAAACTTAATAAATTTGTTACCATGACACTCATAGTTTAACTTCTACTCCTTTCTTATGATTTTATCAAAATTGGTATTAAGAAACTAAATGTTTTGCAACTATTATGGGTTAATGCTAACGTCTTTTTTGTGGGGTTTCTTGTTTTTTTTTTCAGTTTTGAAATTATTATAGACTTTAGTTTTTTACAAATTTAATTACAATCAGAAGAGAAAAAGATATAACACAGTCCTCCAATAAAAAATCAACATCAACATCATCAATTATGTTATTATTAAAGTGGAAAACAAATAAACGAACCGAATAAGAGTAACAAATTGCGATGTCGTAGGTTTTCGTGTGTGGATGTGAGAGAGGATAGAGATGAAAGACAAACAAATTGGATAAGTGAGGAATATGGGTTAGAGTTAGATGACAGAGAAAATGTTGGAGTAAAAGAAATAAAAGAGAAAGAATTAAGTGGAATGAGCGATGAGAGAAATTGAGTAAGAGTTTGGAGGTTTATTGTTTTGTTTTAGTTTTGAGAATAATATTCAAATACTCTTGACCTTGAAACTTATAATTCATAATATATGAGAATATTTTTGTCTATTAAAACTCAGTATATATAACTAAAGTGTACCAGAAAAAAGAACGTACACAAGTCTGCAAGCCTATTATATATATATATATATATATATATATATATATATATATATATATATATATATATATATATATATATATATATATATATATATATATATAACATCTGATATTTGTTTTTCATTAAATGATAACTAATTATAGTAATTTATTATTATTGTTATTAATATAAATATAGTGTTTTTTGTTATCAAATCACATATTTAAATAATGTGATGGTTTTTTACAGGGAAATTTTACATGAACATCCTTAAGTTTTTCTATCCACGACATATTTAATAGAAAATTAATATTTTTAATTTTGCAATTGATATATTCCTTTTAAAGTGTGTCAAATATTAAAATAAAAATATGATGTGATTGGAGTTGGATAAGTGTTTACTAGAATATTTTGTTTCGATATATATCTTAAAAAATTAATTTATCTGATTACAAGACAACAACTTAACTCTTAAAAGTGTCATATCAAGAGATAGATCTAAATATTCTTGGTAGATTGATCCTAATATTTACATACTATTTGCATGACAAAGTCCATTAAAACTATAATTCAAATCATCCTATATCTAAATCAAAGTTATTTTGAAAATGACTTCGCCCTTTCATAAAATACACGACAAAACAACAATCCATTGGTAAAAAATCATATTTTATGATGTTTTGTACGTTATAACAAATGTACACATTTTATAACGTAGCAAAAATTTAGTCTGAATATATTATGACGCAGTTTTAAAAATTAATCCATTTTTTATATGAATATTAGAAAAAATTGTTTCGAATTGATATTGGGTAAAATTATCTATTTTCACATTCATTATAGTTTTTTTTTTATCATTATTTGTTAGATTTTGTTGTCGTTTTTTATGGATGTCAACTTAAAATTTGTGCTGGCTCCGAAGAAAAAAGAATGTCAAGAAGAAAAAATTGTCAAAAAGTTTATAAAAAAAAGAAATAACTCTAATGAATGTGAACATAGATAATTTTACTCAATGTCAAATTGAAACAATTTTCTCTAATATTCATATAAAAAAATGGACCGATTTTAGAAACAGTGTCATAATATATTCAGACTATAATGAAAATTTTTACTATTATAACATACAAATTTTAACTATTATAACATACAAAACTATATACATCATAACTCGTTTTTATACGTCATAAAATATGATTTTTATACTAACATAATCCACGAATACACAAACTACTATACTACACTTCACATTTCAGCCCTGATATAAAAGAAAAGAAATTATGCATCATCAAATAAATGTGAGTAGGAGCTTACCTTAGGATTCCTTCCACTTTTTCAAGAATCAAATCCAAACAAAAATTTATTCACGTATTAATTAATTATATCACATGTTCAGAAACTGAAGTGAATTATCCTAATTTATTAAAAATGAAGACAACATTGAACCAATGTCATCCCATACTGGTTTCAAGTCCCAAGAGCCAACGCATGAAATGGCGTGCTTTTCAAGTGTCAAATTTCAACCTCTTCATCAACTCATGTAAGACAAGATTGATGAGTTTGGCAGTTTCCGAATTATAATTAATTTATCCAGTAAATAAAATAAAGAATAAAATATTTATTTATATATATGATTTTTTTTTTTTTCAGTTTAAGTTCCTCAACTAGAGGAATACGCAAGTTCCAATCCAAACAAAACACCGGCATGTTTATGAGGCCCATCCTTTGGGAAATAAATATCCGTCATTCTCTTAAACGCATGCCACGTCAGCAAGCTATCGGACCCGGCCTGGTGACACTTTCCAACGGCCCGGTCCACGTTGAGGGTTAGCGCCAACCGGTCCAAACCTCCATAGAGACTGTCACAGAACCGCATCATGTGCTTGATGTCATAAACATTTTCTCCAAAAAACGATTTTAAAATCTTCAAAAAATCCTTCAACCCATGGGGCAGGCTCCGTCGGGTCAGAATCTTAACCAAATACCCGAAATCATACGCACTATGAAACGTCACCCAACTCACCGCCTCGTTACACACCAACCCTGATGACATCATCAGTTCTGCGAAAAGCCACGAGTCGATGCCTTCCGCCGCGTTGCGCCCGAAGTCGATCCCCTGACGGCGGAGAAGATCGATCGAGTCCGGCGCGTGAGAATCACGCTCCACGTTGAAATCGCGGAAGTTAAACTCCCATATGAAACGGTTACTGGTCCCGAGGTGGGGCAGGTTGCCGTCTGCATCGGAAAGCGTGAGTCCGACCTGGATAAGGTTGAGGACATCAACGTTGGATTTGAGGAAGGCGTAGTGCTCGGAAGGTTTAAGATGGCGGCGGGCGGGTTCCGTCGGAGAAACCACTTGGGGGAGGTAAATAACTCCCGGGAATTCCGTATCCATGGACACAAAAGGGTAATCGTCGATTACGTCGCGAAGGATCTGGAACTCCGATTGAAGGTTGGAGGCCCAGACCTCACGGATCAGGATCCGATTGGATTGGGAATGAGAAGAGTCTGGGTCGACCACACCCATCTGGAATCGCTTCTGCAACAAGACGAGGAAAAGGAGGAAGAAGGAAAACAAGGGTTTTTTTGTTTGCGATGAAATCATGAAGGGGAAATTTTATATGGAAGAAAAAGTGGATGCTTCGAAAGTGGGGAACGTGACAGTGAGTGTGTCTGTGTATAAGCTGTGGGTAAGTGGTGGTATATATATAATATATATAGATATAGATTGGTGTTATGTGAAGAGTTCATTGCATAACTGTAATATTGAAGTTGAAAGCGTTCAGAAAATTTGAGTCATCCACCTAATACTTTGTGCCATTGCTGGCACCATTGAACCGCCTGGTCCATATACTCCATATTCTAACCCTATTCCTGTTCCACTTTTTTTTCTTTTTTTTTTTATATGTGTCACCTACACTCATCCTCCTTCAATGCTAGATGCTCAATCTTCACACATCCATCCAATCAAATGCTGTTTTAGATTTAACAAATTCTTTCATTACTAATTTTTCATCACAATTTTTATACTTTTTATGATTTTGTACAAATATAATATTCACACGTTTCTATCTTAATTGCTAAGGATTTATTATAATGTTTTGAATATAATTTCTAATAAATAAAACTTTAACATACAAGTTATTTTTATATATTTATAGTATAAAATTATTTTACATATTTTTCAGAAATTACTAAAATTTAATTTAGGGATGGGAATTGTACCGTCCAAGCTTCCTTAATTTTAACTTTATAACAAAAGTTACATTTATATAATAATTTACAAAAAAAAAGTAATTTAAAAAGTATTATAATTTTAATTAAACATTTAATTGTAGCTTCTAATAGTTTTACAAAAGAATAGTTTAAAATACTAATAATGTAACACTATTGTAGTGGAGGAGGGTCGGCTGGACCGACCGGATCAGGAACGCTGGAAGAAGGCCGGACGGCCGGGTTGCCAAAGCCATAAGAAGCAATGGTGACTTAAGCACTGGACGGTATGGATTAAGTGGGTGTGGGGTCGAGAAGGCATTAAAAGGTTTTGATGAAGATGTAACGGAAGACATAGCGAATCAATGAAATTAATGGTCAGTTATGAATACATCTTCTATAAATAGGAGCAGCAGGACAGGTAAGTTCTCTCGAATCTAATCAAAGAGTTGATCCTGTTAACTGATCCACTGACTTGGGCGTCGGAGTGTTCTTATTGCAGGACCTCCCGGGTGATTCATAAAGGCATCTGGAGAACGACCGGGTCAGGCGATCGGGAAAGGGTCGAAGAGCTGGTTCGGTCTCGGGCTCTAAATACCAAAACATTTGGCGCCCACCGTGGGGCCCGAAATCGTGATTTACCCAGAAACGAACACAATGGCTGAGCAGCTACANTTGCAGGTCCTGCAGGAGATGCAGAGACAGATGCAGGAAATGAGAGCGGAGATAGCGGCTCTGCGGGCAGAGCGGGAAAACGTGGTGGTGGGGGCTTCGGTGCAGTCGGTCAATGTGCAGACAATCCACTCTGGAGATGAGGAGGTCAGTCGGCGGCCTTCGGTGGAGGAGGTCGGAGAAGCCGTAGGAGGAGCAGTGGTGGGGAGAGGTAGAGGAAGGGGAGCTGGCCGAGGGGAGGGGCCAGTGAGGAGAGGGCTCGGTAGGGGAGCTGAACCGAGCGGCAGAGGAGTCGGTGGGAGAGAAGGCTTGAACGGGAGGGGGAGAGGGATAGACGGCCAAGGAAGAGGAAGGGGCAGAGGTGAGGGAAACATAGGGCGTGACCAGGACAATCTGGAGGGGCGAGGGGAGTCTGAGCGGCAAAACCCGCAGTTTGAAGAGATCTGGGAGGGGGACCAGTTCGACCAGGCCGAGGGGTTGCACCCATTCACTCCAAACGTCATGGGGGCAGTAATGCTGGAGAACAAGGTTTTTCCTTGGGTTGAGAAGTACGGGGGTACGTCAGACCCAGTGAAGCATCTGAGGTCGTTCGTAGACGCCATGGCGGTCTACTCATCCAACGAGATGGTCTGGTGCCGGGTATTTTCTCTGTCTCTGAAGGATGAGGCCTTGGATTGGTTTCACTCATTGCCGCCTCGCAGCATCGACGGTTTCATTACCCTGAGGNAGNTGTTTAGCCAGCAGTATGCCTCAAATCGTTCGCGAGGTTTAACTTATACCGCCCTTGTCAGGATGAAACAAGGGCGGGAGGAATCGCTGAAGGGGTTTATGGAGCGNTTCAACCGAACCGCTCGGCAGGTGCGGAACGTAGACCAACGGCTGATAGTGAGCGCGCTCACGACAGCGCTTAGGCCCGNCCCTTTCGTAGATTANCTGTATGAGGAAGAGCCCCAATCTATGGCTGAACTACAGAATAAACTGGCCGGGTTTATAAGAATAGAAGAGGGGAGATCGTATCGTAACGATCAGGGGGAAGAAGGAGGAGNGAGGGAGAAGCCTGGGCGGGACCGGAGGGGAGAGAAACGACCGGTCGGCGGGGAGCATAGGTCGACGGTGAAGCGGGGCGCGGAAATACAAAGAGCACAACANTATTTCCATCACACTCCGTTGAGTGCCCCAAGGGTGAGAGTCTTGGAAGAGGCCTTGAGGGCTAATTTACTGACGGTGGCGAGGTCCCCCACCCCTCNGGGTGCGGACGAAAGTAAGCATTGCCGNTACCATCAGAACATGGGACATTCCACGGAAGATTGCGTAGCACTGAGAGACAAGTTAGAAAGTTTGGTACAGGCGGGTCACTTGAGGGAATTTGTTAGAAGGGAAAATCCTAACCCAAGAGGGGCCGCGGAAAGACCCAGGGGTCATTTACCGGTCGGCCAGAGGGCTCAACCGGCCGTCGAACGGACGGAGGGCGAGGGAAGCGGCGNTANNCCTCTGAGGGGAGTGATAAACACCATCTCGGGTGGGTTTGCCGGGGGAGGGGCGTCTTCGGCCGCCCGGAAGCGACATCTGAGAAANCTNCACAGCGTGAACAAGGTGGCGGTCGGTAGAAGAACCATGCCGACCATAACATTCTCGGATGAGGATTTCCACGCGCCGGACCCCGATCANGACGACCCCATGGTTATAACGGCCATCATCGCTCGGTACAGTGTGGGAAAGGTATTGGTAGACCAGGGGAGTTCGGCCAATATCCTATACTGGAAGACCTTCCAGCAAATGGAGATACCGGACGAGGCTATCAGGCCATTTAACGAGCAAATTTTGGGGTTCGCAGGAGAACGGGTTGACACAAGGGGGTACGTGGATCTAAAGATGAGTTTGGGGTCAGAAATGGGGGCGAAAGAGCTAAGAGTGCGTTTCCTCCTGGTAGAAGCAGACACTTCTTACAACGTGTTGCTGGGACGGCCGTGTCTCAATGCGTTCGGAGCAATAGTGTCAACCCCGCACCTAGCTATGAAGTACCCGGCGGATGACGGCACAATCCGAACGGTCCGAGCCGATCAGAAGGTAGCAAGGGAATGTTATGCAGCAGGGTTAAGAGTGCAACCCCCGAGACATAGGGTATGTGAGACCCGAGCGGCTATATCGACGGCAGAGTTGGACCCGAGAGAAGACACCACCGACCGGGTGGAACCGATGGGAGATGTCCAGCCATGTCTCCTGGAAAATGAGGATCGGGTGACGATGGTCGGTAGAGACCTTCAAGAGGACGAGCGGCGGAGGTTGGAGGAGGTGCTGGTAGAGAACAAGGACCTATTTGCCTGGACTGCGTCAGACATGCCAGGGATTCATCCTGATGTTATTTCACATAGGTTGTCCGTCTTTCGANATGCCCGACCGGTATCTCAGAAGAAAAGAAGGTTAGGCGTAGAAAAGAGAAGGGCGGTAGGTGAGGAGGTGGGGAAGTTAATCGAGGCCGGGTTTATCAGAGAAGTCAAGTACACTACTTGGTTGGCAAACGTAGTCATGGTCAAGAAGGCCAGCGGTAAGTGGAGAATGTGCATTGACTTTACCGACCTGAATAAAGCTTGCCTGAAGGATACATACCCCCTGCCGAACATCGACGCGTTGGTGGACGGGGTGTCAGGGTATGAGGTGATGAGTTTCCTGGATGCCTATTCGGGGTACAATCAGATACCCATGTACCGGCTGGACAGTGATAAAACCGCCTTCATTACTGAGCAGGGAACCTTCTGCTATGAGGTCATGCCCTTCGGACTGAAGAATGCAGGGGCTACATACCAGAGGTTGATGGACAAGGTTTTCCAAGGGCAAATAGGCAGGTGCATGGAAGTGTACGTTGATGATATGGTTGTTAGGAGCCGGTCGGTAGAGGAGCACCTATCGGATTTGAAAGAAGTCATGGGGCAACTCCGAAAGTTCGATATGCGTTTAAATCCTGCTAAGTGTACCTTCGGGGTAAGGGCCGGGAAATTTCTGGGGTACATGCTGACCGCTCGGGGAATCGAAGCAAATCCCGACAAGTGTAAGGCGGTGTTAGAGATGAGAAGTCCGCAGACAGTGAAAGAGGTACAGAGGTTGGTCGGGCGGTTGACCTCCTTGTACGATTCCTCCCCCATCTAGCTGGTCGGTCAAAGCCGATCGTCCGGGCGATGAAGAAGACCGCACAGGGATGTTGGGACGAGGAGAGCGAGGAGGCTTTTAGGCGTATAAAAGAAGTTCTTACCCAGCCCCCGGTAATGGGCCGCCCGGAGCCGGGTCACGAATTGCAAGTATACTTGACAGTTTCGGAAGGAGCCATTAGTGCAGCCTTGCTACAAGAAGTCCCACAGTTCAAACTGGTGTATTTCGTTAGCCGAAGCTTGAAAGAGGCGGAGATAAGATACCAACAGCTGGAGAAAGTGGCTTTGTCTCTGGTTTATGCCGCTCGGTGATTACGACCATATTTCCAAGGTTTCCAGGTTGTAGTGCGAACGGATTACCCGATAGCTAAGATCCTACGCAAACCAGACTTAGCAGGTCGGATGATAGGTTGGTCGGTGGAGCTATCGGAGTTCGGTTTGAAGTACGAGCCGCGAGGGTCGNTGCGAGGTCAACACTTAGCAGANTTTGCCGTTGATCTGCCCCCTGAAGAAGAGTTCTGCTGGAAACTTTCAGTGGATGGGTCATCTAGCCGTCGGGGAGGAGGAGCGGGGGTGGTCTTAGAAGGACCCTGCGG
Source organism: Vigna radiata var. radiata (assembly GCF_000741045.1). Taxonomy (NCBI): domain Eukaryota; kingdom Viridiplantae; phylum Streptophyta; class Magnoliopsida; order Fabales; family Fabaceae; genus Vigna; species Vigna radiata. Next base: position 17,420 of record NW_014543117.1, on the reverse strand, counting down.
GATACTAGTGGAACAATCATTGACGTTCCAGTTCAAGGTCAGCAATAACCAAGCCGAGTACGAGGCTCTACTGGCCGGGATGGAGTTGGCCAAGGACCTAGGGGTAGGTCGGTTAGAATGTCAAACAGATTCCCAACTGGTCGAAGGGCAGATAAATGGGAATTTTCAGGTGAAGGATGAACTCTTGTTACAATACTTTCACAAGGCCAAGCAGCTGGCCTTAGGCTTCAAGGAGTTCATTTTGCGGCACGTTCCCCGGTCGGAAAACATTAGGGCGGATTTACTTTCAAAACTGGCCGGCGGAGCTGCGAAAGGAGGGTTCTCTTCGGTGATCAAACAGGTAGTAACCAGGCCGACGGTAGAATGCTGCGTCGTCACCACCGGGCGGGTAGTGAATACCTGGAGAGACGAAATAGTACAGCTGTTTCGGAAGCAGGACGGCGGGGAAACTTTGAGTGCTAAGAAAACCAAGAAGATTGCTCGGTATTGCCTGATCGGTGATGACCTTTACCGAAGGGGTTATGTTACGCCTCTGTTAAAATGCCTGCTGGAAAGGGAGGCAGAATATGTGATGAAGGAACTGCACGAGGGGGTGTGCGGGAGACATACTGGCGGGCGGACGTTGCGGGCAAGAGTGTT
>NW_014543117.1:0-12686 GCF_000741045.1 Vigna radiata var. radiata | reverse complement strand
GGAGGAGGAGCCACCCCGGTCCACTCTAAAGAATTATCGACGTTGAATTCAACATCGTCGGTGAGGGCCTCTTCCCGGACGGGACAACCGGACAGGGTGGATGACGAAGAGGGAGAAGAGGTTGACGCNGCCGCATCATCCGCATACCCTCGACCTTCGTTCTCGAACTCATCNGAGGACCACGATGATGTAGACATTTACCTGATCAACCAGAGGAAGGAAATGGNAGGACGGGAAGAGTGTAGAGTAGGAACGGGAATCAGGGAGCAGATGGGAGAGGATGGAGAAATGAGGAGGGGGCCCTCCACCTTTTATAGCCGAAAAAGAGGCTCCAAGGGCACATCTCAACCGTCCATTGATGACAGATCTGACGGAAGGAAATTTGTGACTCTTCGGTNAACAGTTATGATTGATGGGAGGGAAAATCGTAGCCATTGCTGGGTACGAGATCGAATGGCTAGGGTGACACGACGTTTCGTTACCCAAAAGCGTTCTGAGAGCTTAAACCCCTTCGCTAACCGAAGACGCTCGGGGCTTGGGGGGCTTGTGTAGTGGAGGAGGGTCGGCTGGACCGACCGGATCAGGAACGCTGGAAGAAGGCCGGACGGCCGGGTTGCCAAAGCCATAAGAAGCAATGGCGACTTAAGCACTGGACGGTATGGATTAAGTGGGTGTGGGGTCGAGAAGGCATTAAAAGGTTTTGATGAAGATGTAACGGAAGACATAGCGAATCAATGAAATTAATGGTCAGTTATGAATACATCTTCTATAAATAGGAGCAGCAGGACAGGTAAGTTCTCTCGAATCTAATCAAAGAGTTGATCCTGTTAACTGATACACTGACTTGGGCGTTGGAGTGTTCTTATTGCAGGACCTCCCGAGTGATTCATAAAGGCATCTGGAGAACGACCGGATCGGGCGATCGGAAAAGGGTCGAAGAGCTGGTTCGGTCTCGGGCTCTAAATACTAAAACAACTATGTTATTATTTATCGTCGTAAAATTTTATATTATAAGATTTGTTAAAATTAGTTTTATTGGTTGATAGCAGAAGTAGAATTTATAAGAAATTAGTTTTTCATATTCGATACAGAATCCGAGAAAGTGAATTTTAGGGAATGGAGAAGGAAATAAATAAATAAAAATATTATAAGCATAATTGTTTGGTTGACAGAAAGAGTGAGAAATGTAAGGAAATGAAGAGAAAATTTAAAAAAGGTTTGCAGAGAATTTGATGGATATATTAATATATTTAAATAATAATTTTTAAAATAAATTAATTATAAAAAATACATTATAAGTTTAAGTTAGAATATTAAAATAAATTATAAAAACTTAAATAAATTAATATTATATTTTTAATATTAATTATTTTAATTAGTTGTGATTATTATATGAGTAGGTACGGTAAAAGTGTAACACTTTTTTCGTAAGTTTTTCGGAGAAAGTTTAAAAATTATGCATTGATTTTTGTACATTTAATATCGATTTTCCCACTTTCATAGTATTTCCACACCTTCTCTCTTTCCTTCTCTCTTTCCCTTCTTAAAAACCGGAGTTAAAAATTCATTGTGTGAGGATTTTTTAATATTTTACTTAATTTTTTATTTTATTTAATGTAGGACCTTTAATTCATATTTAATTTTTTAATACTTTTATATTAAAAAAATTCTTTTCTTTTCCTATTTCATTCATTAAAAATACAACCTTTTAAATAAATATCACATCAAAACTGGAAATATTTTAAAGTACTAATAAATTAATAAATCCAACTACTAAAAATTGAAAAAGATAAGCATTGTAAAATATTACAATACGAAGTATATATGTTTTATATTCTTACATTAAATTAGATCGATAGTTTCATCTTTTTTGTAAATATCTCTTAAGAAATAAAATATCACATTAATATGTTTGTTTTTTAACGTTTATTTTAATAGTAAATCACTACTAAAATAAAATATTATATATAATAATAGAATACTAGATGAAAACAAATCTACAAATGATAAGATCTACACCTGTAGAATTATATGTTTTTCTAACTGTTTTATTATTACCTCTTGTTGAAATAACTACAAAAAACATCTTTCTAAGCTCACACCATTTAGGTGATCATTGCAAAAGAGAAAACAACACATAGATGGACAACACAAAAGCAAGGATAAACTAGATTCAAAGATAATTCATATAAACTTAACACATTTAATACAAGGATCAATTGTAATATAATTCAAGTCAAACATCTTAATATACAATGACCAGACTGGACTGTCCAAACTTAGAATGAATGTCGAGCTATGACGGATTATACACTTGTGGTGGTCACTACTGCTTTACAAAGCTCTTGCCAAATGGGTTTCACCCTACCACACATCACAAGGTTAGTATGTACTAAGTCATATGGAAGCACACCTAGACTAAAACCTTCTGCTACTTTCACCACATGCATTAAACCTCTCTATTTGAGAATGTATGACCATTATAGTATCAGGAAAACCTCCAAGGCTGAGATACCTGCAGTCATTCTAACAACACTTGAATCATACCAAGAAGTTTCACCTTGGAACCAACTTTCCAAACCTTGAAATCATTTGAAACCATTTACATATCCATTCACTTTTAATAAAATTGATGATAACATTGTTTAGGATCATAAAAGAATAGTGAAAAAACATAGATCACATGAGTACTAGTGAATTTGGTTTAGATTAGTCAAAATTTCACTTTACTGGTAGAAATAATCGATTAGATGGGTAATCTCATCTGTTAGGGAAAGCCAGAATTCACAAACAACAAAACAAGCAAAAACTGTCCATTTTAATCTATTATGTTACTAATATAATCGATTAGATTAAAGTTTCTGTTTTAATTTATTATGTTATTAACATAATCGATTAAACTGGAGTTTCTATTTTGATTTATTATGTTATTGTCATAATCGATTAAAGCCAGAAATTGTGGCCAAATCAATTATTATGACTTTGAACACTTTCCCCATAACTTTAATTGATCCCTAGGACTCTCTAAATACTGAGAAACTCCATAAAGCATATCTTTAACTAAATTTGAACACTTCAAACCAAATCTACTTCTCTAAGCTGCCTAAACTCTTTTCTACCTCTTCTAACCCCTATATCAACAAAATAACATCATGAACAAATCATAATACACTAAATAGCACACCCCAACACATCATATTACTAACAACCCTTTTGTTTCAAGTTTTCACTAGTTAAACCTCAAAATTAAACTAAAGTACCCAAAAAAGCACCCTATTCTAGAACTAACACTTCCACACAAGATTTTCTCATTTAAAAGTCCAAACAAGTCATAATATGTTTAATAATAGACTTCCAACTTCCTAAAACTGTTTACACTTATTGCTTCAAAATCCCACTACTCAAAACCTCTTTTTTACACTAAAAACACTCTAAAACCATCCCAATGAACTAACTCTTTGTTCCATATTAGTTTTCACCAAAAGAATACTTATTAGAAGTCTCAATTAATCATATAACAATATACTAAATCAATGATTCCTCACTCCAACACCTATCTCTCAAACTCACCCATCAAAACCTTTATTCTTGACTGAAAAACCCAATTAAAAGACTCTTCTTCAATCCAAACACTTTGCATCCCATTTCAAAGGATCATACATATTCCTCACACATAATCAAAACAACAACAACATTTAAACACTCTATACCAAACATTCAAACATCATTCAATCTTTTATCATCATATAAAGACAAATAGTATTAACATCAACCTAGAAATTTTCACTTTAAATCATTGTATCATTCAAATAGACAATAAATTCACACCAAAAACATAATCTAAACAAAGTATAGCTTCCCTTACTTCACAGGGATCTACCTAACTCTAAAACACCTCACATATTACTTGAAATGCAAGGAATTTATAGAAGGACCTACGAAAAATCGAATTGAAATCGAATTAAGTCTTTAAGACCTCAAATTAACCAATAATAAGTAGGAGAAGCAAGATCACACATGCAACGACAATTCACTTCTTCTAATTTTAAATTAAGAACAAAAGAGAAAAACGAATCGAAACTTACTTTACTCTATGATAGATTCTTGTCGGATAAAAGTGGAGATAACTCGACTTTGATCTCTTGGGATTTTCCTGATCATCAAACATATGATTAAGGGATGAGAAATCTTAGAGAGATGTAAGAATATTGGGAAAAAAAGTTTTAGAAAGATAGACAGTGTGTTAAGTAATGAGACGAGTTTAAAAAATTTTATTTATATTATCAACTTATTTTAAAATATGAAACATGGTCTTAAATTTTAAAACACCTATCTACTTTAAAAACTCTATTTTTTTTAGATATTTACAATTTTTTTTTCCTAAAGAAGTGAATTTTTATTTTTACTAATTTGATTGTTCAGTTATTGTCACCAAATTTTATGGTAGCATTTTGAATTGAAGTTCTTTGACGTAAACATAAATTGTAACTTATAACAAATTCAACTTTAGTTTTGAACAAATTAATAAAATTGCTTTTTAAAAGATAGTGAACTAAGGCTTGTTATTACAATCACAAAAACAAAACTAGATATGGTTTTCTATCATACAGATCACCTAAGTAACAATTACTTGTAAATAGCAAAAAATTCTTTTTACAATTAGCAATTGTAATTCCATAAGACTTTTAATGTACATATTAATCAAACTCTTAGAATATATAATATATGACCTAATGCCAATAATTTACTCCAAATATGTGTTCTTGACCTTTTTTTGTCATCATAATATTTGTATGTATTTGTAACAGATTTAATTTGAATATAAAGAATTGCAATATTAAAACCAATATAAATTAAAAGTTTCATATTAGAAATAAGAATATTAAATAACATATATAAAATCACGAACATAATATAGACTACTATATAATAAAAAAATCTCATCAATAACACAGTGGCCAATCTCATCAATATATTTCATTAAAAAAAATCTCAACAAAACCAATATAACAGTAATTTCAATGAATTAATAGTATAAGTGGGAAAAAAATTCAAAATTACACGCTTAAATTCAATAAAATTTCCAACTATATAAACATTATCATTTTTAGATTTCGTTTAATATTTTAGATGAGTTTGTTATATAAGTTTAAAAAGTATACATTAAACTAACTTATGCTTCGTTCCAATACCTATTTTTCACGTTTTATTCATTCATATGATATTAAATTGATTTTATTGAAAAAAAATATATTCCAATCTTCAAATTTGGTTATGAAATCACTAAAATTTTGATATGAAAGAAATTACAAATTTTCCAAGTTAAAACTTCTATTATGTAAAAGCCGTAAACGATATCAATCAATTTTATTGAGCTTTTATTTTGTATAAATTAACAAAAGTTTTTCTAAAAATAATTAATTTTTAAAATTATATTTAGTTAGCTTTCTAGCCATATATAAGTTATAACTTCGATTTCATTTTACGTTTCAAATGAATACTTTTGAGATAATAACAACAACAATAATTTAAAAATCACAAGTTAATAATAAAGCAAATTATTAAACGAGTAAGAAAGACATTGAAAATAAACAACTTCACAATTTCCAATAAATATTTCAACTATAAAAAAACTTTTATTAACCTAATAACGTTTAATTGATTATCAGCAGTAAGGTCACTTTCCATTCCTTCCATCAATGTTTTAACAATTTAACCTTATGTCAAATACTTCTTCTAAATAAAGTACGTAGTATGTACGGTCGATCAGTTGAACCGTTAATCATACTTCCTATTATTTAGCGAAGTTATGAGTGCACTCGACCGATTACTAACAAATTGGTTAGTTGGAAAATATAACACGTTAATTTTAATGTTGATTAATTTAACCTTTAATGTTTTGGTAGGTCTTTATTTTTGTTCAGAATTTTAAATAATTTTTTTTTCAGCGTCTTAATTGGATCCTTATTTTTTGTAAAATTGAAAAACTTGCCGTCAAATTGAAAAGACATCTTTAAGGAGGGTGTTATGTGACATGTTGACAGTATACATGTGTGAGGGAAGTTGGCATGCTGACACCTTGGTGGTCGGCCACTCTGTCTGGTGATCGACCACTCGGTTTGGTGGTCGGCCACTCGGTTTGATGGTTGGTTGGCCTGATGGGTGGTCGGCCTGGTGGTGCTAGTTCAATGAAGATTTATGAAAATTGGTATATGAGAAGCCAATTCAATGAAGATTTATGATTTATTATAGCAGAAACATATGACTTGTTTAATATCGCACCACTAGGCCGACCACTCACCAAGTCGACCACCAGGCCGACCACTCACCAAGTCGACCACCAGGCCGACCATTCACCAAGTCAACCATCAGGCCGATCACCAGGGTGTCAGCATGTCATGTCAACATGCTAACTTCCCTTACACATGTATACTATTAGCATGCCACATAACACCCTCCTTAACGTGTCTTTTCAAATTGACGGCAAGCTTCTACTTGATTCAATTTTATAAAAATAAAGATCCAATTAAGATGCCGAAAAAGAAAGGGACCTATTTGAGATTGTAGACGAAGATACCTACCAAAACATTAAACATTAATTTAAAGATAAAATTAATCTTAATTAAATTGTTAATTAGATCTGTACTAATTAAAATTATATTAGTTTGAGATAAAGAAATAAATGATTTATATTTATTACACCATTAATTCATAATTATCAATGTTGAATTAACTTTAACATTGAAGTATTTTATGTAAATTTTTTTTATCGATTTGGATTATCAGTTTGATTCAACGCTTAAACTTTTGAACAATATTCAGACTTTGAACGACTAATCATAATTAAGATTTTTGTACAATATTTAAACTTTGAATTATACATCATAATTTAGATTGTTGGCATTGATCCCATAACAAAAACAAAATATATTAGTTATGATAAATAATTTTTCACATATTTAATTTTTATGCATATAGAATAATTTATAAAATCTTATTTTTTTCATATTTCATTTTTTCTTTAAACTATTAGATTCGATTTAATTATTGAAAAGAGTGGGAGGAAGTTGTTAACACCAGTTTTCTACATGCCTAAAATTAGAATTGAATGTATAATATCATAGTATGAAATACACTGATCCATCCCATGATAAGATCACATAGAAACCGACAAACATTTGGCTGCAAAAAGAAATTTGGAAAAAAAAAAAACTAACCAATGTGCTAAACTATGAAATGTTTTAGGTTGTTTTATAGACAGACTACAGTTGTTCGTTTTCTTCACAATTTTTAAATTAAAATGTATATATACATTGTCATTGGGAAAACAAGTGCATTACATAAATTGTTAATTATTATATAATATTAAAATTTCAGGAAAAAACATAGAGAAAATTCAATTTAAATATCTTACTTATTTTAAAAATATTAAAAGTATATTAATTCGAACCTTAAAAGTAATTAATGATAAAAACCTTTTAGATTTGTAAGTGAATGAAAAAAATATGTAAAAAGTGTGTTGAAAGTTTTATATTAATAAGAAACAAAATTAATTTAAATAAAATTGATATGTCTCGTTTTAAAAATTAATTTTATAAAATTAATTTAGATTTAAAATTCGCTTTTTAACCATATTTTTAAAATTTTAATAAGTAAAAATAATTTAAAAGCACAATTATCATTTAATTTACCGTATTTTCAAAATAAATTGAAATGATAGGTCGAATGCAAATTTTATTTTGCTTTTTAGAATGTATAAGTATGTTTATTTGGGGAACTTAATAGAATCCAAACTTTTAATATTTTTTGAAAAATTAATTTCATTAACAATTAAGAAATGAATAATTATTTTACTTCATTTAGTTAGCTAAAATATTAAAGAGAGTTTTTATTAACGAAAGTGAACTTGAAAAGACGATGGTTGCATGAGTGAGAGTTTGTTTTGATGAGTCAAAGACACAAAAAGTAGTTGAGAGAATTAAAATGTGTGATTAAATTGGAATCTAACAGTAGCAGTTGCCTAGTTATTTCTACATGGTACGGAACAAAGATAAGCCATGCAGTGCTGTCGGAAGTATAGGTGGGCCGTTTTTTTCATAAATACTCCCAAACATCTTCCGCAGCCCATACATGATTAAGAGATATACCAATAATGGTAATATGATATATTTTTACATTTATTTAATACATAGCATAAAGATAAATGTTCATAAAAATATATAGTTTTGTATTCTTTTTATAAGAAGATAATAAAAAATAAGAAACGATAATGTCAAATGAATGGTAAAAAGATAGGTGTGTCAAAAAATCATTTTTCTTTTCCTAAACATACACCATACTTTATTTTTCTTTATTTTGTTGGGATACAAACAAAGTCCCACGTCGACTAAAAAAAGGACTGGTCATGGATTTATATACACATAAATACCTCAAATGGTGAGAGGTCCCTAAAAACAAATTCGTGAAGTTTAGTCCAAAACGGATAATATCTTATATGTGTACGTTGAACCTCCCTCCAATATACTTAATCTTCACTTCTATCATTTCTAGATATTGTTTTTCTTATTTCCAACTCTAATTTTATTTATATTTTTTTAAATAATTTATATGTTATACTCAAATATTATAATTAAGATGCTTTTAGAAGCTAAATAATTAATATAAATATAGAGAATTGATTATTTAGCTGCAAATATATAATATGATATTATTACAATAATCTCGATAATTAATTATTTACGATTTATTATTGATTATGTGTAACCCTCAAATACACACTTAGTATATGTTGTATGGCCACATAAGTAACTATGTTTTTATCATAATTATGGGTTATGTAAGCCATACGTTCAAAACACAAAACATCAATAATGGACGAAAAAACTATTAACTGTATCCATTCTCTTCCGCAATTCAATTTTTTTCTATAATTTTAGATTTTCAAAGTTGATTTAAACAATGTTTGATCTTTTATAGAGGAAATTAGTTCCATCCATTTAAATATTAATATTTGTGTTAACCGACATAAATTTAGCTAGAAAACGTGGATTAATTTTTTTAAATTGTAATAAAATGCAATTAATAAATAATCTCCATAAAATGTGATTAAGAAATAATCTTGATATAATATATTTACTCAAATAAATAACGCTAAAAAAGTATTAAATAACAATTAATTAAGTTAGAAACGGTAAACTAAAAATAATTTATATTATAAATAAACATTTATAATTGATTTGAAAATCTGAGTTCAAATTTATAAGGTTAATTATCAAAGTTTTAACTATTAACTATTATTAGTTTTTATTATTAATTAGAAAATAATTTAAAATCTAATAATAGTAATTAACTGAAATTTATTTGTTAATATTAAAAGTTCATTTAAACTCTAACTTATAAACTAATCATAACATTTTATTAATAAAAAAATATCATTTTATATATGAAAGATTATTAATTTATAAAATAATGTCTAACTTAATTAATATAAAACTTAATTATTTTTTATATTTAAATACTAAATTATATACTATTCATGTCATCTTGAGTAATGCTTCAGTAATTAAATGCTTTACGTCACAATCATACATAATTAAATCTACTAACTAATTGTTCAGACTCCCGCTCATCATCTGACAAATCTCTACTATTCCCACCCTCTGCATTAACATCAAACATACTGTCAGAACTCACACTGTCACATGCTCCAGTAGACTCATTTGACATACTTTGGACTTCCACTTCCACATTTTCCTCGAAATTTGCTTGTATTTCATCATCTATATCACAACCAACATTGACATCAATAAGCTCCTCCATCCACTAGCATTATCAAAAGAGGAACTCCAGCTTCGAATTTCAACTTCATTCTCTTCTTCACCTTCATGTTCACCATCACCACCAACTTCCTCTACTTCCACTTGTCCATCAACATCACCCATTTCTTCCAACACACCACCAACTTCCTCAACTTCCTCAACATTGACACTACGAACTTCCTCAACTTCCACTTCTTCACCCTTTTCAACATCACCCCTCTCTTCAACTTGTCCTTCATCATTTTTAACAAATTCCAGCATATGTATGACTTCAGGTTCAGAAACAGGATGTATGACAAACACATGCACCTTACCATTCAACCTAGCTAAATTAACCATATGCATGGCAGCATTGTCATCACAAAGAGACTCTAACTTATCATCCAACACTGAAGCCCCTCCTACAGAGTACCACATATCTTTAAACCCTTGGTATCCCAAAGATTTCACTACACCAACAATCACGAAATAACTCCAAACATCTGGGTCAAACATAAACCTAGATGTCTCCCCCCCTTCATACCTAAGCTTCCCATCATTAACTAATTTCCCTCCATAGTGAATTACAACCGCAATATCCTCGTCCATGATGCAAAACACTATATATAGGTGAACAACAAAACGAAAAAACATGTATTAAAAAATGGAAGACAACAATGGGGGGACCACAACATTGCAATAAAAAATAAAACACAATCCGACCAAGGGGACCACAACATTGCAAAGAAAAATGAAACACGATACAACAACGCGGACCACCACCCAACATCGTAATAAAAATATTCAATACAAAACGAAACTTTTACTGACCTGGCCACTCGAGATTGCGGCTGAAGAAGGTCCCACGACACTGATTACGACGATGACAATGAAACCCCACTTTACAAAACGAAACCCTAAATCCCCAAATTGATACCCCAATTTCTGAAATTGCTTGAGCTTTTGTCGAACCCTTGTCGAACCCTAGACGAACTCAGAAAAATCCCAATCCCTGATTCCCAATACGATTTTTTGCTTTAGAAACTTTCTATATATGTTTTCTTTTATTTAATTTAGGTTTATAATTCATTAAAAAATTTAATTCACTCTGTTACAGATAATTCCACGTGCCTTAATCTGGGCAACTTCACTTAGCCACGTCAGCTAACTAAATGACTACAATGTGCCACGTAAAATGACCACTAACTTCGTTATAGATAATTTAACGGAAAGGATCCAATTGATCCAATTTTGATAACTTTGGGATCCAATTGAGATTTTAAAAAGAAAGGGATTAAATTGAGATTCCACACGAAAATAGGGACTTAGTGAATGATTAAACCTTATATAATCTATATATTCATTTGATATTGTGTTTAACGTGAGAAAATTAAAGAAATATAAAATTAAAATGAAGATGCATTCACAATCTGCATTTAAAAGAAGAATAATGATGTTTAGACAACATTTTTTTGACAACATTTGAACATGGATTATGTGTCAATCTGTGATTGGTAAAAAAATACTCCACAATAATGTTTATGATTATTATTATTGATTGTGAAGTAATTTTTGACCAATCACAAGTTGACACTTAATCAATGTTCAAATGTTGTCAAAAAAATGTTGTCTAAATATCATTATCCAAACACGAAACCAAATTAACGTAACTTTAATATGATTTGAATTCATTATAAAAATATATTAAATGCTATGTTTACACTTGGATAAATTCAATCAAAATTAAAGAACTTTTACCTAAAAAATAGAGTTATGGATATATATCTAATAAATTCATTATTATGAATATTATTCATATTCATGATAGTTATATATATTTATTGAATATATGTGTAGCTACGATTAATACTTAATACTCGATGATTTTAAGTATGAGATACAATTAATACTTAATACTCAATGATTTTAAATATGAGAACGAGAATAAATATATAAATATAGATACTTGCTCCATCTCCATTTTAGATAAATAAAACATTCTTAACTTAATGTAATTTATTAAATTTTATTTCCAATATTTTCTTTTCCATTAGTTTGAAAAACATTTATTTTTTTTATTATACATGTTTTTTATTCTCTCTATTATTTATTAAATATATGCATAACTTTAAAAATTAATATATATATATATATATATATATATATATATATATATATTACAAATTGTGTACATTGTTACATAAAATGTTATCTCTTTAAGGAATTATTTTACTTTTTTAATCATTTAATATATATATTTTAACTCATTTACCAGAAAACTATAAATATATTTCAACTTTATTATTTAATATCTAATAAATTATTATTTTATTCTTTAAATAGAACTATTGGTTTCTCAAATTTAAAATTTTCATATCAATTTCTAAAATCTCTATTATGTATGAAGTTAAAATTATTTTATTAATTATTATATAAATATTTTTATTTTTGAATATTCTTCATATAAATTAAACTAATATTATTTAATAAAAATCACATAAATTATATATAGTATGAATGTTAACTAGGATAATTTATGCACTTGTAATGATAATATAGTTGACCCACCTCAAACTACCATACAAGGTTAATTCATGAATGTCTTTGGCTAATAGCCCATAGAACCACCTTTACTTGAGTTAAGGTTATTGATAACATCGGGATAAACTCCCAGTACAAAGCTTTATACATTCATACAACAANACAAGACACCACCATGTAACCTCTCCATGAGGGTCATGAAATTACGTTCATCAACACCATTCACACAATCAACAACGTATTCATGATCAACATAGCCTTCTCATAATCACAGTTGACCCACCTCAAACTACCATACAAGGTTAATTCATGAATGTCTTTGGCTAATAGCCCATAGAACCACCTTTA
>NW_014543116.1:0-1155 GCF_000741045.1 Vigna radiata var. radiata | reverse complement strand
CAAAGTGTATAATTGGTTCGTACAAGGCGGATCAAATAAAATCAACCCAAAAGGAAAAAAGTAGAAACAAATTCCATCTCACCATTAGATGAGTCAGATCGTTTCCCCTCTCGAGAGCTGAACCTGTGTGTCCATAAAAGAATTAAATCAAAAATAAGGACTTGATACCTATTTTATTGGCTGATAAAAAATTCATTTATTTACCTCGTATACATTTGCAGCAGTCTGGAGCACAAGAGGAGTAGGAAATTTGTAATGAAGTCGGTATGAAATTGATATATTTATTATTCTTGAGATGAATATGGCCAAAATCTTCCAAAAAGATTGCATGAAGGATGCTTTACTTAGATACCTCTCTAGTGCAATAAGTACTACTAATATTAGGCTTCCCACTGAACAAATGACATTCCATTGCGATTCTTCACTAATATAGAAGAAAATACCAAAACATAGCCCAAAAATTGGTCTAACACCTGTAAGGATTGTAACAAATGTGTTTTATTGATGTTGAAAGAGTAACCAGCGTACAATATATAGAATGTACATAACCAGCGTACAATATATAGAATGTACATAACCAGCGTACAATAATTAACTTACATCAGTATCAAAGTGTATAATTGGTTCGTACAAGGCGGACCAAATAAAATCAACCCAAAAGGAAAAAAGTAGAAACAAATTCCATCTCACCATTAGATGAGTTAGATCGTTTCCCCTCTCGAGCTGAACCTGTGTGTCCATAAAAGAATTAAATCAAAAATAAGGACTTTCGTTCTTCCTCATTTTCTTCCTCGCAAACTCTTGGCTCTGCCATCTCTTCCCCTTCTTTGAAAACCAAACCCTACTTTGCAGCTTCGTGCACCGCTCCAACCTCTAGAGTCATCTTAAATATTTGGATTGCACTTTGATAAACAGAATTTGTCAGGAGGGCATACCTTAGCTTTTCCACCCACCTGCCCATTTTTAGTTACATAATTCTGTGTGCTGAATGATACCGTTAAAAGGTCAATTAATGTGGATGATGAAAGCTATTATAACTAATGCACTTAAGATACGATACCTATTTTATTGGTTGATCAAAAATTCATTTATTTACCTCGTATACATTTGCAGCAGTCTTAAGCACAAGGAGCACAAGGAGGAGTAGGAAATTTG
>NW_014543115.1:1432961-1467510 GCF_000741045.1 Vigna radiata var. radiata | reverse complement strand
GAGATTCTTCCAAGCATATTATTAGCTGCAAAATAATGGGATTAGTGATGAAGTTACATCAATGTAGCCTACAACACACTTATTAAGAAAACAAGACAAAAGAAGAGGATTAAGCAAGTTACAAGCTATAAAGGAGTTGATTTTGCTACTAAAATGATGCTTAAATAATGGTAAGAATTAGCATTATCAAACTCCCCCAAACTTANAACTNTGCTTGTCCTCAAGCAAAAGTACTTCACCTAGCAAACAATTCAATCACAATGGTCTAGCAACTCAAGTACATTTAAATCAATAAACAAAATCAATCATGCTTGCTCAACTTAGAAATTACATTCAAGAGACAATATGGTTTTAGCAAGTTAAANTTCAATCATNGTGCTCACAATTCAAAATCATAAGATANATGCAAATGATAGATCAACACANATGGCAAGATGTTTTCATTGAATGCATGGAACCAATTCTCACCAAAGAAAGTGTTTCACTCAAGCACAATGGTGTATAAGGATGTGTGTCTTACTCTCAACTATCACAGTGTTACACAAATCAAATTTGCCATTCGTTTCAACAATATCAAACACATTCACAAGCAAGTTAGCATCACAAGGACTTTTTTTCAGGCTTGTATTGTGGCTGGGCTAAGAAGAAAAATTGGTTTTTCTGGACAACAAAGCACCTTGAGCTAAGAGAGAAAACAATTTACTTCATGATATAGCATTAGTCTCTCTTTTTGCTTCACAATTGGATAAACCACTTCTCCACTTATTCCCAACTCTTGTTCATTCAATGCATTTTTCTTTCTTTTCTTCTTCTTTCTTCTTTTTCTTTCTTTTTGACTCAACTTGTTATTTTCTCAATGCTTCCTTATTTCATAAACTCCCCCAAACTTAAACCATTATCCTCATCCTAACATATATGTTCATCTCAACTCAAGGTAAGGAGGTTAAGGATTTTTCAATAAGCTTAAGGTTCCAAGGATGAGAAAGTTTTTCTTCAAGGTTCAAAGGTTTTGCATTGGCTTTTAGGCTCAAAAATGTAGAAGAGGTCGAAGAACAAGATGGCCTTAATCATTTGTAACAAGCAAGCAAATAGTTCAAATAGAGAAACTCAGGCAAAATCAACTGTGATTTCAAAGTGATAGCACTCAACAATAAACTCTGAGGCACAACATCTCACAGGTCAACTCAGGGTTCCAAATTCTATCAAACACATGCCAAGAATATTGATCACAATTAAAACCAAGCATCTATCTAAACAGAAACAAGCAACCACAATCTCTGTTTAACAAGCTCAACCACATAATCTCAATCAAATTTTCAAAACAATTCTCATGGATAAAGAAGCAAGCATAAGAGATTTGCTTTCAATTCAAGCATAACATATGATTCACTTAAATCACCAGACCAATTGCACAAGAACTATATACTAGGGAAGTCAAAAAGAAATCCAAATACTAAAAACTGAAAGCAAATAAAAACTTGAAATTGAAACTGAAAAACCGATTAAAATGGACTCTTTGCAACTCCAGTAGTCTAGGACACTAGCTTCACTTATCATCTGAAACATTTTCCTCCTCACAGTAGCATATACTCTGCAACTGCTCCACCTCCCCCATCAGTAGGGGCCTGGCCCCCAGGCCATGCTACTATTGATCAGCTCATGCATGCCTCAAAGGTTCACCAATGGTGGTTTTCAACTTGTTCAGTCCTTCGGAAGATCTTATACTGTAACAAGAAAGCTCAAAGTAAAATTAGTATCTCATAGTCAACAACTAAAGAGAAAGGTCCAAAAACACACTAAAAGAAATGTGGAAAAGAAAGCAAAGCAACAAAATAATCAAAACCAAAACAAAAAAAAAAGAAAAAAAAAGTGGTGCTTAAACCAGATTCTGGCGCTTGGGCGCCCCTTTTTGGGGGCGCTTGAGCCTGACTCAGCCAAAGGTGAGAAAAGGCTGTTTAACCCAGTGGCGCTCGGGCGCCCCTCAAAAAAAGGCGCTCGAGCCTGATTCTGCAGAACGAAAATTGGCTTCTCACACTAGGATTTTTGGATTTTTACCCTCTTACACACTCAATTCAATCCAGAATATCATGTTTACATTATAGAAACTTGTCTAAACCATAAGGAACGAAATTGAATGCATGAATGGCAAGTTGAATGCACATTTCCAAAGCTTTTTACTCTANAATTCAAAACTGNACATATGCATTCAAATCATATTTAAGCATTTCANATCACACCAAAACATCCTAAAGCACACATAACATGTCAAAACAGATTTAAGCACTTGAAAACACACCAAAGAAGCTAAAACTAACATAATACACTCATACAAACCACAAACACAACATTAAAACTCAAAAATCACAAAAATGCAACACAACACAAACATGCAAAACATAAGTTACTAATGCAAATGACACAAAAATCACACAAACACAAGTAAAAAGGGTAAGAAAATTGGGTTGCCTCCCAAAAGCACTTGTTTAATGTCATTAGCTTGACGTATAAATCAATGAAGTGCAGATTTTGTTGTTGGTGTGCTCCTTTCACCAACTCTTCTTGATCACTTTCTAGTCACCAAATCAACTCTCATAGCATAAGAATCTTCATCTTTGCTCTTCCACTACCTTGGTAAGACCAGGTATCGTTTTCCCAAGAGACTCGTAATACTAGAGAATTGTGCGATTAATAACTCATCTAGACTCAATAGAACAACATTCGTTTACAATCATGTGCAAAAAGATAAATTAACACATAATTACATGGTTGGACTTTGGTGTTTGAAGGCACTTAGAAATGGACAAGACTAGAAATGGTATGAAATGACATTGCTAAGGTTAGTTTTCACCAATTCACTCCTGTGTACACCCAATTTCATCTCCTCTCCATCAATTTACTAAAGTCAATCCACTAAAACACTCTAGCCCTAATCCCATAGGTGAAAGAGCCTAGGTTTTCTCATTAAATCCCAATCCCTTGGCAACCTAACAAGCAAACCCGCATTAATGAGCTAGGATCTTAAGACAACATGTGAATCATCTTCCATCCCTAGAATCAATGACCACAAGGACCCTTATTTC
Source organism: Vigna radiata var. radiata (assembly GCF_000741045.1). Lineage (NCBI taxonomy): Eukaryota > Viridiplantae > Streptophyta > Magnoliopsida > Fabales > Fabaceae > Vigna > Vigna radiata. The sequence goes on along the minus strand of NW_014543115.1, from coordinate 1,464,430 downwards.
AGTTCAAGATTTCATCTTACGTCCCCTTAATCCATGAAACCCCAAAATCAAGTCATGAACATTCCTATTACATGCAAGCTTTAAGATCAGAAACAAGAACACTAGCCATTGATAGAAAAGGCATATATATAATCACATCATTCATTCATTACACAAGAATTCAAAGGCTACAACTAATCCCAACAAGATGGGTTTGGTTCTCCACTTCCATGGAGAACCCTATTGCTTACAAACATGGAAGATGGAAGAAGAAGGAGACCCAAAGGAAGAGGAGGAGATGTTCCCACAAGCTCCTCATGCCCTCCATGAGCTCCAGCAGTAGAATCGCACCTCTAAAGAACCAAAGACCCCAACCCTTTCGCGTTTCTGAGTTAAATAGAGCAAATCTGCCATATCAGCAAAATGGCGCTCGAGTGCCCCCAAAAAGGGGCACTCGGGTGCGCGACAGTCAAATGGTGCACAAAACCAGCTTTCTGACACCTGACACAGTGGCGCTCAAGCGCCCCCAAAAAAGGGCGCCCGAGCCTGACTCTGCTGGACAACATCTTTTTCTGGTTTTTCTGCAGATTTGCTTGCTTTTGTGGCTGGTTCAGTTCTCTACATTGTTGTAGATTATTCCAAGCATATTATTAACTGCAAAATAATGGGATTAGTGATGAAGTTACATCAATGTAGCCTAAAACACACTTATTAAGAAAACAAGACAAAAGAAGAGGATTAAGCAAGTTACAAGCTATAAAGGAGTTGATTTTGCTACTAAAATTATGCTTAAATAATGGTAAGAATTAGCATTATCACATGTCTACGACACTCCATATGAATAGTGCGGCGTTGGCTTTTAATAGTTCGATCAGGTTGCGCTAATCATCTGGCTCAAGATCGGCACCAATGGTGGTCTTTTGTGCCTCGTTCTTGCCCAACACGAACGGCTTCACATCCCCTTGGGGTTGGATTCGGTCGTCTGTATTGATTCTAGGGTCTAGGTCGACCATTATTGTTTTCGGCCTCCTAGACCCTCTTTTGGAGACGTAAGAGGCAATTTTTTAAGCCGACGACGTAACATTGTCGTGTCGTTTTCTGATCTACCTTTACTGTGCATATGATATCTCTTTCTGACGGGAACTTCATTGTTAAATGGGGTAGATACGATCGCCCTAAAAGCATTCAAACAGGGTCGTCCAAGGAGAGCGTTATAGGAAGTATTTGCCACCACCAATAAGAATCGTACTCTCAACTCTTTCGTTTATCCACCTGTTCCCAGCCGAGTCCTTAGGTCTAGGTATCCTCGGGTGTCTTCTCTTTCTCCTACAAACCCTACTATCTGTTCGTTAAACGGGGCTATTATATCTTCTGACAATTCCATCTTTTGGAATGTCGCCTAGTAGAATATGTTAACTGAGCTTCCTTGGTCGATCAGGACTTTACTAACGTCGTATAACACTATATGGGCAGTGATAAGCATGGGATCATCCTAGTCGGGTCTGGGCGTGGAAGTGCGCATCGGTGGTCGTAATGTCCGGCATGGATAAGGGATTGCGACTTTCAGATGTCTTTTTCGGGCCGAGGATGAGGCTCCTCCTCCAGCAAAACCTCCAAAAATGGTATCAATATGACCTTTAACCGATCTATCATGTTCTTGTTCTCGGGGGCGACTTCGGGAACGATCTCTCTCACGATCGTTCCTTCTATATGACCGTTCGGGACTTCCGCATACTGTTTCCTTCCTAGGAGAGCGTCTTTTTTGGTTTGCCTGTTCTTTTACGAATTGTCGGAGGTATCCGGCTCGGATAAGCCTTTCTAACTCGTCTTTGAGTACTAGGCATTCTTCCGTGGTGTGTCCCTAGTTTTCATGAAATCGGCAGATCTTGGTTTCGTCTGCGTCTCTGGGTGAAGGCCGCTTTCTGAGGTTAGTAAGATTGGTCTGCAGAGCTCTTTCAAGTACTTTTTCCCTTGATGTGTTGATATTTGTGTAGCGATCATATCGGGGACCCAAGGGTACGGGTAGGTACCTTCGAGGAGGCCTTTGACCCAGATCTCCTTCGCGAGGCCATTTGTTTCTTTTTTGTTTCCAGTTGTGAGGATATCCAATTGTTGCTTCTTTCGGGAATTTCTCTGGTCTTTCATTCGAATGAACTTGGTCATTCTTTCCTGGAGTTCTTCCATCGTATTGGGTGGTTTAGCGTACAGATATTCCTGGAGTTCTTCCATCGTATTGGGCAGATTGCTGATGATAAATGTATGGTCGACGCCTTTCACTCGTCATGCTGTCTCGTTGTATTTTTGCATGAATGCCCTAAGGTTCTCGTCTTTCTCTTGTTTGAGGTTAACAAGTTCTGCTGGGGTTACCTCTTGCTTTCAAATGATCGCGTATTGCTTCCTGAATAAAGTAGTGATAATGCCAAAACAATCTACTGAGTTGGGAGGAAGAGTGTAGTACCATTCTAACGCTTCAACAAATTATGGGATTTGAGTTCCTGAGGTGAGGTGTGAAATGTGAGACAATAAAATATATCTATATATTATTGTTAGGGATTAAATTACTTTATTAATTTATGTGGAGGAACTTAATGGGGAAAGAGGAAGGAAACAAAATTAACATTTTCAAAATAGAATTGAGATGGAGGGAACGAAGAACCCTGGAGACAAAATAAAATGACAGTTGTATACAAAATGTGTTCCTTCGTGGGAAGAGAAGTTTTGGAGAGAATTTAATTTGATGCTTACTTTCTATTATAAAAGAAACAGTGTTTTCTTAGTTCAACAAATCAAAATCTTCCTTTTCTTTTATTTTATTTTTTGTTTTAGTGCTTGAAAAAAAAATTGAGAAAAATGATATTTTTCTTAAAGCTTTTGCTTGTAATTGTTTTTTCTTTTTTCAGGAGTGTTATTTGTTTTTCTTGGGGATAGAGTTATATGATTTTCTTTTCTTTGGTAAAATTATATTGTTGTTTATTTTGTTTCTCTTTTTCATCTTTTATTATAGTTGTGGATTCTAAAAGTGGTAACTCTCCATGGAGGTTGGGTGCACACCTTAGGACATTGGGCGTGTGATGAGTCCATAGCTAGAATGGGCTTCATGGGCTCAAATGTGCTTTCCTTGGTTCACCAACTGCCAATTGAGCTTTGAGCTTAATATACAAAATTTTGATGTCTTTAGACATATCTTCAAGTTCCTCCTGTAGCTTTTTAGCCATGCCAAATGAGCCATTGAATTTTGTTTGGACTTAGGCCCAAGTCATCGGTTAGGGGGTTTTGAGGTCTCTCATTTGGTGGGCCAATAAAATAAGGGCCTATTTAAGAGTTGGTTGGGGCTTATCCATAATCCATGGGTCAAATTGATACTTGTAATAGAAAGGAAGTTACCAAAGATGTGAAAATGGGTTCTAACGCATAAGTCAACCTGGCTCACCATGGATTTGACTCGAGTTAGGTTGGATAAATTTTAGTTTTTTTAAATGTGTGATGAAGTGAGCCTAACTCACTTAACCCAAGAGTTAAAGGGGTTTGAGTCAGGTTGAAGGTGAGTTCACTTGTAATCCACCACCACCAACACTTTATTAGTATTTTACATTTTTTTATAAGTATTTCTATTATAATTATTTACTAGTTGTAATTATATAGGCTCACAATTTGATCTTTTTAAGTACAAAATATGATTCAATAATATTTAAATAGTTTAGATGTTTAATTTACTTATTTGCCAAGTTATATATATTAATACTTTAATTTTCAATTACTATATTTGTTTCCACCAATATAAAAATTAAATTGAGTCAATCCACTTTTATTGTACTATAATAAATATATAAAATAAAATACAAAAATAAAACGTTCATAAGTGAGCCAATCCACTAATCCACTAACTTGTGGTGGGTCAAGCCGAGTTACAAAAATTTCTGGCTCACCATAACGTAAGTTGGGTTAAGTTAACCCTTTTTTTAGCTCAACCTATGATTAGCCAACTCGAGTGAGTCAGATTGGCTCACTTTGACATCCTTAGAAGTGACTAGTTATTAAATTTCAATTTACTTTCTTTTTGGAGTGAATTTCAAATTCTATTGTTTTACTTATTTAAAATATTTTCTTAAAATTCCTAAATTTACATTTTCTTTTCACTAGTACAAGAAAGGTTTTTTTTTTAATATATATTGGTTATATAGAAAGTTTTATCTTCCAATATTGGTTCGAGATACAACCAACCTAGAAAGTCTCACTCCCAAATATTTCATGAAATCCTAACTCTACCTTTGCTCGTTACCTTTAAACCTTTATCACCTTTGTTGCAATTCACTCCAACTTCGCTTCCTTTGCGTCTCCATTGTTGTGTTTGATAGATGATTTCATAAATCAATAGACATAAAACCAACCAAGTAATCATATGCTATCGAATAACTAATTTCATAAATTAGAATCCCTAACCTAGAAATTGGAAGAAGCAAAACGAAGTGAGAGTGGGGAAGAAGCGAAACGAAGTGAAAGAGAGGAAGAAGACAACAACGAAGGATAATGACGAGACCACTACAGTGAAGACTGAAACCTATAGAGTGCCCTCGAGATAGGAAATACATCCAAACTCTAAACCCAACATCAGTGAGAGAAATTGTTAGAGTACTAAGGGTCTGCAAGAGTGAGAATGGTCTCTATAAGAGTGACCTCTATGAGAAAGAAAATGATTACCAACGAGAGGGAGAAAAAGAGAGTCATTAACGAAAGGAATAATAATGAGAGGGGGGAGAATAATGTGAGCACAACATTAAAGTGTAGGACAAGGAGGAGATAGGGGAAAGATGAAAATTAAAGACATTATGTTGGTTATAGTTAGAGCTGTCAAAACGGGTAACTCAGCTCGACCCGGCCCGACCCACCACGGGTTGGTCACTTAGTGAGCCAACCCAACCCAGCTCATATATTAGCGAGCCAGAAAAATATGAACCTGGCTCGACCCACCATGGGTTGGTAGGTAAACGGGTTGGCTCACTAGCCCATTTAATTAGAGTTTTTTTTAAATAACATAATTACAAACTTTCTATATTCAAATTTAAACAAATTTCACTCCCAAAAAATGATGTTAAACTGAAGACAGTTCAAAATAATAATAAAAAGTACAATATAATCCAAATATCATCAAAAACACAAACACAAAAAACATACAAAAATCTGCTCCTTGAAGAATTTCAGTGAAGAAGTGAGAATGACAACACTATAAATGAGAGCAAGTTCCGTGAGAGTGATTTGTGAGAGTAGATGTTACTTTTTTGGTATACACAATGAGTGAAGAAAGTATTTTATTTTTTAGGGTTTCATAAATAAAATAATAAATTAAAAAAATAAAATTAGGTAGGTGGGTTGGTGGGTCAACCCGGCCCACAACGGGTTCAACCCGCATGAGCCGGGTTGAAATCTGACTCGCATAAAAAAAATTCAATTTTTTTATACCCAACCCGGCCCGAACCCGTGGTGAGTCGAGTTTGCTCGCGGGTTGTGACCTATTTTGACGGCTCTAGTTATAGTGTAGATTTTATTTATTTGGACGAAATTGGGTGTTAACAAATGAAAACAAGAAACTAAGGTAGTGCGACGATGACAGTAAAAGATGCAGCAGTAAGGATGTTAGAATAGTGATAGTGACGTTCACAAAGATTCCCAGAAGGAAAAAGAAAATTGTGTACCTTATAACCTTTGTTATTTGTAAAATCGAAGCCTAAAATCTAGTAATAAAATAAAAAATAATTAATTTGAATGGCATGTCAAATATTAATCAATCATATTACTGTTAGAATTTATGATTCAGAGATTCACAATAAAGAACAATAAACCACATGCATTAAATTCTTCAATCAAAACAGTTCCCAATATTTCTATAATAATGGAGCGGAAGCGTACCTGAAGACATTGGGAACAATTAATGAACCTGAATTGACTCTTCTGATAAACTTGAATTAGTCTATGATCTTCCTTCTGTAGAGCACCTTTAGTTCCCTCTAGATTTTCTCTTCTGATGGGGATAAAGAGAAAGAAACAGGAATGAATAGTTGTGCTCACAGATGGGGACCATGACCTCTTAAATAACCTCTGGCGGTTAATATTCTTTAGTTTCAATAATTACAATTTGGCCCCTTCAACAAATTATAATTATTGTTGGTCTCTACACAATATACCTTTCATGACAATATATCTTTAGCCATATTTATCTCAATTAGATCACTTTATAAAATTGACTAATATAATATAATGACCCTAACACATTTAACATTTAATTATACATATAAGTGACCCAAATTGCTAACCATTACACCAATTTATAAACCCCTAGATGGATTTGCCACCATGACGTGTCAAAGTATATTCAGAAAAAGTTTTCAAGTCTTTAAAAGTTCAAAAATTAGTTTTCTAATTTTAATTTTAATTTGTGCTTTAATCTTCTTATTGAATTAATTGAACCAAATATTTTGTGATAGAAACTAATCGTTTGGATTTGTTAGTGTAAAAGGAGAATGAGTGGAACCTCCTCTTTTATTGCATATCGTATGAATAAAACCCTAAAAAGTTAAGAAGAAACTGAAAAGATGGACATGGAAACAACCATCTCTAACTCACCACCGTTCATTCCCTCAAACATCATTCTGTCATCACTGTAAATACCTTCCTCCCTCCCTTTCTCTTCAGAAAAACCAAAAAAATAAATAAATAAATAAAACCCTAACACCGCTCAAAAACATTCATTCTCTTTTTCTCTATTCACGATGGCATCCCAACGAATCTCCTTCACCTCCTTCGCCGTCGTTCTCCTTCTCGTGCTTTTCTTCGTTGCTGCCTCCGCCACTGCCTCCACCGCCACAGCCGCTGTATCTCCGACAGCGGCGGCTCCCACAACCGATAGTGCAGGAAAAGCTGCCGGTGCCGTAGTCAGCAGTGGCCCCACAGCCACCGCCGAAGCTCCCGAAGCAGCCAAGGCTGCAAGAGTCATGGGATCTGTTGCAAACACTCTGGCCGTGGTTGGAGCTTCCATTTTGGTTTCAATGCCCGTCGCCATCTTCAAGCACTGAACATTGAGTCTAAATTTTCATTTCGTTCTGTACTTATATAGTTTATTTTTCTGAATTTCGCTTTCATTATAAAAATATATATTATCATACAGATAAAATTAATGGTTGAGGATTTCATGTAGAAAGCCATTCTTTAAATAAATAGAATTTTTTTAAATCTAACCTTTGAAAAAACAATATAGTTTCATAAGAGTGACTATTATTATCACTTAAATACATAAAATAAAAAATTTAGTGTTCTATATATTGCATGTATAGATAATGCTATCTCTTAACATAATGTATTTTTTCACTTTATATTTTTCTTTTCTAATTTACTCTCTTATAAATTAACATATTACTTAACGGTTTAACCATCCTAATTATCTCATTCTTGATTTAATTTATTAATTGTGAGGGTATTTTAGTAAAATGTTATAAAAAAATATATGTTTTTATTATTAAATCTTGGATTGTATATAAATAGACATACAGTAGCATATTAATAAAATTAAAATAAAATGTTTTACTTTTTCAATTTAATATTGAATTTCCAAAATTGTTTATTTTTCATTTCTTAATTAATTAATTAACTTATTTTGTTGCTATAGTATTAAAACCATGAGACTGATCTTCCTAATCGAAGTAGAATTATCTCTCTCAATGAAGTTTTTAAAGATGCACAATTAAGAAAATTGAATCCCTTATAACTTTGTTTGGAGTCTAACATATATATAAGGAAAAATCATTAACACCGATTATTTTCAAAATATTGTATGAATAATAGCTATAAATTTTATTCTTAAATATTATAATATGAGCTTAACAAATAAAAAATTATACCTACAAAACCGAATGTATCTTGCAAAATCTTTTCCACCTCCATGTATTTCTCTTACTCGTTCTCGAAGTCTCTTTTGTCTTCTACTAGTGGGGTGTTTAGAGTTGTCAAAACGAGTAACGTGACCCGGTCCACTTCGGGGTTGGTCACTTAGTGAGTCAACCTAACTCAGTTCATTTATTAGAGAGTCAGAAAAATTCGAACCTGACCCGATCCACCACGGCTTGCTGGATAAACGAGTTGGCTCACTAGCTCACTTAATTACAATTTTTTTAAAATAAAAAAAATTACAAACTTTCTATAATTCAAATCTAAACAAATTTCACTCTCAAAATTCACTCTCATGGTTGTTTAATTAATTTTGAAAATAGGAAACTTAAATAATTTTTCAAGCAAAAAAGAAATAATAAATATCTTTTTATAAAATTAAAATTAAATTTTAATAAAATAAAATTAGGTAAGTGGGTTGGTGGGCCAATCCGGCCCACCACGGGTTCAACCCGTATGAGCCAGGTTTAAATGAGCCGAGTTGAAATTTGACCTGCATAAAAAAAGTCTTTTTTTTTCAAACCCAACCCGGCCCGAACTCGTGGTAGACCGAATTGGCCTGGGGGTTATGACCTATTTTGACAGCTCTAGTACTTGTAGAAGATTCTTTGATGCTAAGTTAATCTTCTAAATTAGAGATTCAAGTCAAAAGTGAAATCAAAATATTATTAAAATAATATTTATAAAAGTGTTTTCCTGACCATGGACCTTCACTTGAATCACATCAATTATGAGCTCACTTACCCATAAGCCCAATGATCATGTTACTTGTAGTGAATTGAAACCATTTTTCATCAAGTTACCTGATGTAAGAATATATTCGCCAAACAAAAATATGTACTGGAACGTGATACCCTGTCCTAATGAGAAGTGTGATCAGAAAATGGATGTAATCTTTGGTTTGGAAACATAGTAATCTGATCATATCAATTTGATTCTTTTAAAAAAAAAAAAAAGGCCAAAACTTATATCTCATTTATATAATTAGCTTATATTATAAATTTATAATTACGGCAAAACGTTGACACTATATTTTTGTTATATTACCATTTAACAACAACGAATTATTATTATTATTATTATTATCATTTTATTTTAAATTTTTTTTTATTTGTTAAATATAACATTTTATTATTAAAAAGAGGGTTAAATATGTTTTTAGTCCCTGTACTATCAAACAATTTTGAGTTTAGTTCCTTTTTCAAAATATGGTACACTTTAATCCTCCATCTTAAAGAAACTTTGATTTTAGTCCTCCAAAACTAACACCTTTAAAAATTAACTCACGTGGCTAACAGTGACAATTTTTTTTTTCACTGAATTTGTGAACTTTTCGGTCTCTCTCTCCTTCCTCTTTATCTTCCATCTTTCACCCAACCTCTCTCCACCCTCTTCAAAAAAAGTAATTAACACTCTCCTCGTCGTCGTTTGCAAAACCCACCTTCATGCTTCTCCAGATCCCATTGGCTCTAATCCCATCGACCAGAGATGGCTCGTTGTGAGCAAAAGTAAGACCATACTCGTACACCAGAGATGGCTCAAGCCCAGGAAAGCCACGAAAACCAGTTCATCTCTCTTCACTACTCTGCTCAAAAGAACTCGTGGATCACGATTCTGTACAGTATGCATCACTTCCATCCACCATTCATATTTATACATACAGTAGAAGCCAAAGATGGTAAACCCACCCGTTTATCGGTGAGATTAATCCTTCATAATTCAATAGAAATAAAAAAGAAAAAACTGAGGTTACATGGTAAAGGATTTGCAGAAGCAAGTGAAGGAGCTGCAAGATGAGCTTGAGGAGAACGAAGACACCGAAAGCCATCAATGGAAATAATGATAACAATAATAATCAATATGTGGGTGTAGGTGAACCGTGTTCAAAACCTGCTAAGGGCCAATCTGTAAAATCATTACTTTACATCTTATTGAAATTGAAGCTAATAGTTGCAAAGAAAAAAAGGAACGAAGGATTTACATTTGACCATAAATACATAAAGTGAAGTTTAAAGTAAAAATATAATAAATGAATGAAAAGGGTAGTAGCGGTGGTGTGGCTGTTTCCATTATTAAGAAAGATGATGTTGCAGAGGGTGAAGAGAGGTTGGTGGAAGGTTGGTGGAAGATGGATGTAAGGGAGGAAGGAGAGAGAGGCAAAAAAGTCACAAACTCTGACTCAGTCCAAAAAAAAAATTCCGTGTCACTCAACCGTTAATCACATTAGTTAATTTTTAATGGTATTAGTTTTGGAGAACTATAATCAAAATTTCTAAAAAACTAAAATGTATCATATTTTGAAAGAGAGACTAAACTCAAAATCACTTGATAACACATATACTAAAAACATATTTAACCCTTAAAAAGAATTGAAAAATGAAATAAAATAAAAAAGTGAGCGTCGAATAATAAATTTTCAACATATTAAGGCAAGAGATGCATTAGCTTTGAAATGCCACAGTGGCTTAGAGTAGCTAAGGAAGCTGCAGCGCACAGCTGTAATGAAATTACCTGTAATGGCTATAATTTTATTCATCGATAAAGATTGCAATAAACATTCTTAATGATATTTTAATGTTATTAGTGATTTTATATAATTATTAATTATAAGACATAAACCATTTTAATTATATAGAGTAAATAAATATAAAAATGAAGAGAGAATAATGATTAATTATAAAGAATTAATAAATTTATATTAATAGATGAATGAAAAAAATGGATGAAAGATAAAAGGAATTAGAAATCCCTCTTACATCTCACCGACACCTACAATGAATGGTTCAGTTTACATCAAATCGTAATCTCTTTCTCTCTTTCCATAACACACAATTGCAATCAGATCACCGTTCAAATAAACTCACTGCTTCAATATCGCGAACATTGAAACCACAATCCAAGCTCCAATCACGGCCATAGAGCTTGACAAGGAAGCGCCTGCTCCAGCATCAGGTCCCGGTGCCGGGGCCGGAGACAATTCTTCAGCGGTGGCCACGGCGAAGAAAAGTGCTGCGATGAGAGCAACGAGGAAGAAGTTGACGGAGAATGCTTGAGATGCCATGGCTACAGAAAGTGCAGAAAGAAAGAGAAGGAAGAAACAAGTGTTGAAGGTGCAGTGAGGTTTTCTCTTTTATTATGTGATGGAAGAATGAAAAGAGGGTGGTAGTATTTATAGTGTTGTGAAAACGCGTCTGGGCACTGAGGAAGTGTTTGGCTAGAAAGAAGCCGAAATTATTGCTTCTTCTCTGCTTTTCAGATTTTCGCGTTCAGCCCGTCGTTTTGTTCTCCTGTAATTACGTGTTTCGACCTTTCTAAATTCTAAATAAGTTCAATAGTTCACAACTTACTAAATTATCAAGCTATATAATTGATTATGTTGACAATCACTTATTCATACAATTTTTTTTTATATATATAAAATGTATAGAAAGGTTTACTGAATATTTACTCGATTACTTATGAAAAGTTTATTAAATGTAAGGTGTAAATGTTAATACTTAGAAAAAAAAACTTAAATTTTATAGCCATGGATTTATATAAAATCTAGTTAAAATGAACACGTTAACAGATTCCGTAAACATTAAATTAGTTTAAGGATTTGGATGAGATGATATAACTATTAAATGCTTATGTTTAGAATCAATAATATAATATCCTACGAGCGTGAACTTTATTTTTCTTATTACAAATTTAACTTAAAAGCTTAAATGGTAACGAATATATATATATATATATATATATATATATATATATATATATATTGTACGGTAGGGACCGGACAACACTGAAAGGTCTACATATAGACCGTTCACACAACCATCCGAGGATCAGGAGATAGAACCTGGTCGATACCTGCGTAACCGCAGGAACAGACGGACGACCTACGAGAGTCAGGACACCAGATAAGGAGCTAGGGATCACAGATGGTTGCTGACTCAGGGTGGTGGATGCAAACGGACGTTCCACGATGACAAGAGGCCGACAAACGACCAAAGGGATAACCAGAACGGGCGGTAGGCCTCACCCTGGGAGAACACCACGCTGGAGTTCGGTCTCGGTGGCCGAGATAACCTCTGTTTGGAAGAAAAACTTTGAAGAATTCTCATCAAGCCCCGCCAACGCATGACTGATAGTCATGGTCGGGCACAAACCGGCCATCATGAACCTCACTTTGTCGTCGTGAAACGTGTATGACCCAGACAACGAACCTCACTCTGTCATAGCGTCTGCATGACTGTCAATACTCATAGCCAGGCACAAACCGGGCCAAAAGAGACTTTGAAGAATTCACATGGAGTTCATCACCGCAAAGGTAGTCCGACACCCTCCATGCTCACCACGCCATTAAGACGACCAGCGTCAAATCTTTTCTTGTTACACCATATGGACGACCGTCGAAGGTCCGGTCGTCGACGCTCACAAACCAAAGTGTCATAAGCAACTCCTGATTAAGGTAAGATTAGATTAGCCTCAACAGGCCTGCAATTGGGCCCTGATTAAGTTCACACTAATCATTGGCCCATAGGAAAAACTATAAATAAGAGTTAAAGGTAAAAGGTAGGTAGTTACATTGAATGCACATTTATTTCACTCTCTCTCTATCTCTAACCTTGAGAATCAGTACTGACTTGAGTGTCGGAGTATACTTTACAGGTACCCGGCCAAGCTCAACCAAGAGAGCGACAACACCAAGTATAGACAGGAAAAAGACGGACGGTTCGTAAGGAAAGTGTGCAGGAGGACTCGGAGATATTTCCCGACCGAAACATATATATATATATATATATATATATATATATATATATATATATATATATATATATATATATATATATATATATAACGATTTATAGGAGATTTTTTTTAAAAAAATAGGACTTATAGGATTTATATATATAGTGATCATATAGTTAAATTAGGGTGTGACTGTATTATCCTTGGGAGTTAATGTTGTTATTTCATGTTACATTTGTAAATTATTTCTAACCAAACCTAGTTATCTAATGCTTAATAGAGGGTCTTTGGCCAAACTAAGATATGAAATATAAGTTTACTTGGAAGTAGAGATATCATTGTCTCATACTCGGTTGGATCTTCTATGAAAACTTTAGGAAATTGCCTCTTTTCATTTAAACACTTTTGTTTATTGGCTCTCACTTTTCGGTTAGAATATTTACTTTAAAATAATTTTTTTGCGATTTCTTTTTATTTTTTAGAAAAAGTGTTTTTAATAATTTTTTTTGAAAACTTTTTTACAATACATACGTGCAGTTTATGATTGATCTGTTTTAAATATATTTTTGAAATAAATTTAAACAGACTAATAAAATGATAACACATATCCTGTTATAAAAAAGTTATTAAAAAAAGTTGTTAAAATATCATTATCCTTATTTTTTTTTCCTTGATCAATGTTACAGAAAATATCATCACCGTGATAATTCCTTATGAAATTTGTTGTCATAGAATTTGAGTCAAATAGCCTTTTCTACTATTATCATCCCAGAGTTATAAATTCAATAGGCTTTTTATATTTCAGAGTATCCAAGTATGATTCTTTATTTTTTTTATTCAAACTTTCTAAAGTTATCTTTAATGTTTGTAATCAAACGTTAGCATAGAAATGAACATTCAATAAGGATAGAAATGAGTTTCTAACTTGTCCACAATAAGAAATTTTCTTAAGAACAGTATCTAGTATAAACTTTGTTTCATAAATAATAAATTACTTATTGCTTTAGCCTATACTTGTTTGGGACTTAAATTATAATCCAACAAATTTTAGTTATTTATCCTATCATGTGTCTTATTTCTATTATTAAACAATTTATTGCTTCTCTTAGCAATTTACTCTTTAGTACTCTTGCTAATGAACACATGGATTTTGATCACACCATTGTTGTGGTTATGAACTTCTGTGTATTACAAATTATAATGTTGAACCAACTCATGCATGTATAATCATGCACTGATTACACATATTAGGAGAGTAGTTTTGACTAATGTAGTTTTGACTTTTAACTAATGTAGTTTTAACTTTTAAAATTGTTTTATATGTTTTGGTTTTAGAGTAAACAAAACACATTTGATCACAATTTAAAAAATTTCATGAACTTATAGGTCGAGTTCTTAAAAAAATAAAGTGTATTATTCTTTATGTTTTGGTTTCTTTAAAATTTAGAGAGAATTTCTAAAATTTCAAAATTCTCCTTTTTTAACTACTTTATCCTAGAGAAGAAGTATAAGCCTTAATTGTTAAGAAAATTAAAGAATAGAAACATAAAAATTCACCAAAATTTCAAGTTTTTCACTGAAGTCAGAGTTTTTAGCTCTTAGTTATTAAGCCTAAAATTTTGTCTAGAGTTAATATTCAAGAAAGTTTCACAATGACCTTCATTTCTTTTTGACGAAAGAACCATAGTTTCTTCTTCTTCTTTGCTATTTCTTCTTTGTGAAATCCTCCTCCACCCTCATTGCATTTTTTGTGGAGTTTGTGTATTCTTTGGATTTTTTGTTTGTAAAGTTTTGGTTTTTATGTTGTCATTGTTGTCTAGATACTCTTAGATTATGATGGGATTGATTAACTTTGCAAAACGTACTAAAAAAAAGTATCAAATAATAGAAATTATTTTATAAAGGTTATAAAAGCCCTTTACAAATAAACATCATTTAAAATCATTATAATGAATGATCTTATTGTTAGTAATTGTAGGGGTTTTAAATTTTTTAAGAGATTTATAACCTCCCTAATTAAAAAGTTTCAACCTTCCCACTAACTTCATATTTTCCAAAAATTTCCCCCCGTTTTTCCCTTTAACCCTTGCTTCCTTTTTCCTATAATCTAAGTGGGAGTTTAACTTCTTCACCAAACCCTTGCTCCCAACTTTCAGACCACTCCAAAATATCTCTTCCTATTTCTCCCCAAATCTCAACCCCCAATTTTTACTTCAGTTTCGTCGTCCAATGCTTTCGTTCCACTCATAGCAACTCACATTCTATTTTGTGTGATCGTCGGCTAGGTTGAGCAAAATGTGGTCGCCGTCCAAGTTCAGCAAAGTGGGGTTGCCAGGCCAGGTGCGCAAGCTAACTCGCGGCCAGGTTTAATTCTTCAACCTATTATTTTTCTGAACCCTCTTCTGCCCCGACATCGATGGTGCACTATAAGGTTCTTGCTTTGAATTTATAAACATTCCTTTTGATTTGAAAATGCTTTTGATAATTGTGTGGTGTGTGCTCTGTTCGGTCATTTTTAAAGAGTTTTTCTTAGTAGATGAATAAATCATTTTTGGGATTATTCTCTAACTAAATTTATATATAATTTAGGGTTAATGCACGCCTGAAAATTAACTATTGATGATTTGTTTTGGTTCGCCAGTGACTTTGTTTTCATGTTATATGCAAGGGGAAAAAAGGGAAAGGAAATAACACGAGGTATGGAAGAAAGAAAAACGATTCTGAATCTTGTATAAAGGAAATTCATCACTGTAAGAGAGGAGAATATATTAGTGTCTAAAAGTATCCCTTCCAATAATTAATGTTGTTCCGATTGATGATTGATTTTTCAAACATGAATAATCGAATGTCCCAATTATAATTAATTTTTTTCAAACCAAGTAACTAATAATTTCCAGTACTGGACTGTGCAATGAAAATTAATTTCTGCGATCTGCGAGGAAGCAAGTCAGCAAAATCTACGTTCATACGAAAAACCGTTATGTAGGAATGACATTCTTAACTTAACTGTTCTTAGTTTCAGCTGTCTAAAGATGAAAAGGGCTTCAAATGTTGAGAAAACGGGTAATAAAACATTGATTTGTTGTTTGAAAAAGAGTTAGGCAAAGTAAAATTGTACCGTCCAAAAGTAGTATTAGATTTGAGTGATAAAGTAATTTGTTTGTTGGAGAGATTTGAATAGAGGTCGCGGTGATTAACCAATGAGTGGGAAAAGGTAGGTTGAAAAGTTGAAAAGGTTAAAATAAGCTTGGCTAGGCGACGAATAAAAAAGTGATTAATTTTCAGTTCATCTTCATTTCCTGTGTATAATTATCGTCACTTCAGTTTCTTGACTCCATTTGCATATCTGCATTTTTATTTTCGAATATGTTTTTGCTTTTCACTCTTAGATGTTAAAATAATTTTCAGTTTTTATGTGCTAAAAACGAAAAAAAAATTCATTTTTTTTACTTATTTTGTGTTAAAAAAATCCAAAATGTCAAAAAAATATAACTACATTTTTAAATTATAATGATTTGATATAAGTATCTATTAATGGAAAAATAAGATTTCATGACAGACTATTGTGATGGATAAAATTCATATATCATAATATATTCACTAGTGATAATTTTGTAATAAAATAATGATTTATTATGATAATATATCATAATAAATGTAGCGATGATATTTTGGTAACCTCTCTTCACTCTGTACAAATTTGTATAACCTTCTTTGCAATAAATGACATTTTGATGCTTAAGTTAGTGGAAAAGAGATTTTACTACTCCCACTCTTTTCCAACCCGTGGAAATTTGGCACACCAAATGCTTCATTTTCTTTTCTGCATATTATGTGAAGCTGTAATTTATCTCATTTATAATCCTTTCACATTTTCACCCTCAATTCCTTTTGTATAGTTGTTGGCCGATATTCCCTAATTACTTTCAATGGACAAATGTACAACTTAAATTATGTGAATAAAGTATGAAAACTTGTGTCGTTAGAACAAAAGACAAAAGTTCATAACACGTTGGTGCTGTAGTTAACATCCCTAAAATGTCGAAACCCAATTTGAGCACTTTTGATTAATGTTTCTAGTAATTTGATATCTACTAAAATAGAAAATCAAAAGAGAAGGACTGTGACTGAATAGGTGCAGTGTCATATTAACATTCAATCATTTGCCTAGTTCATATAACAAGAAACTGATAGCTTGTTAAAATTCTACTACTGCAGCATGTTCATATCTGCAAATTGTTTTTGGTCCATTTTATTGCTTTTTAATCTGCTCTAGAACCATTCTAAGGTCTCAATTTGAGTGCTAGCTTCCTTCATTACCTTTGCTATTGTTTTTCTTAGCTGTCTTGTTTTGTCAATTACACGTGAAGTATTATTATCTTTAACCATGTGAAGAAAAACATCCATCCATACAATATCACTTGATCTTATCTGCAAAAAAAAAACAAACGTCAACATTCAAATTATGCTTACCAAGAAATCCAATTATTAAAATCAAACTTAAGAGAAAAGAAACTTGAATTCTATAATTCTGGAAGTTTCATATTGCATTACAGATAATGAATTCCGGAACAGCAATTTCCCATCTCCCTTAACTTTTGAATTGGTCATCTTTTAATTGTAGTGAAAATTGCTTATATTTTATTGTTCTCATAGTTGTCTTTGTGAATCTTGCCCTTAGGGAGCTGTTGGATTGGCAATATGGGTTCCTTCAGTGACAAACCAGGCGAAGTACAATTGAAAAATCATAATCATAAGTTTATATTATAATCACTCCTTTAAGTTGAAACATCATCATCATTCAGTTGTTCAATCTTGTAAGCCATTAAGGGTATAATTGTGATTTTAGTTTTGAACAGAGTTGTTGATTGCATTTGTAAATGTAGATGTTTTCTTTCTTTTGTGGTCCAACACGTCTTTCACCATCATGGACATCATTTTCTGCTTTCATCACTTATTTTGTTGATTTATTTATCCACCTGCAGTGTCATAGTGGTTTCACCATTACTGGAGATGATGTGATTTTCATCCTCATTGGCATTCCATTTGTGTTGATGCTTGTTATATAACTACAAAAAATTAAGCCTGCAATCTATTGCTTGAACTTTTGTTTTGTTTTCATCTATATTTTCAAGCTTCAATCATAAACCCCATTATAAAATAGTAGCATGTATTCGTGTATGAATTTCCACACTACACACCTACCAACGACTTTGAAGTTTCTTCTAAATGTCAGCCTTACACTCCACACTAATACTCTTCTCTTCTCTCCTCTTCATTGTTTCCAAATTCCCAGAACCAAATAATCCTTCCAATCTTCTTCCATTACATTAAGCCTCAACTATGTATTATTACCACAATCTTCTTCTTTGCTACCACTGTTTTATCTTCTAATCCAAAATTTAAGGCCTGCACACCTAAAAGTTGTGGAGATGGCCCGACCATTAAGTATCCTTTCTGGATTTCTTTTTAACAGGAATCATTTTGTGGCTATCCCTACTTTGAGATTGCTTGTATGGATAAAAATCCAATTCTCAGTAGTTGTAGTTATGATTTTCTGGTGAAAGAGATCTCTTATTCTAACTCCTCATTTACAGTGGCCAACATGGCAGCCTATGAGGACAATTGTCCTGTTCCCTTATGTAATTACCTACAGTTCAAAATATTGGAATCTCTCTTTCTTTTATAACTGTACTAGAGAACCATTGCTTTTTATTGTATATTGATTTGCTATTTGAAAATTTTGTGGTTTCACTTGGCTTTAATTCGCTAATATAAATTGTAAGGCTTGAATGCTTGTGTTGTTGTACTGTGATATAATAAGGTATGTTGTTCATTTATTCGAGCCATATAATTTTATATACCTGTTAGGTTCTTTAAGTATGGTGGTGATTGTATTGGTTATTGCCTGGGTATTGAAACCGGGTTACTGAAAAAATATAATGGAATAGTGAGGAAAAGTTGGTGTTTTAGTGCATATAAAATTATTTCTCTTATATGGTTTTAAAAAAAAAAGTTATCGCTAGACATGAATAAGTCTTGGAGCAGTGGCATATTTATGTTGGTCAAAATGATTGAATCCATAATTTGTTGAAAAAACTAACGCATGGTACAATAGGTGGTGCAATGTTTATGGATTCTTTTTTTAATATATAATTGGTTATTTAGTTTTTTAAGTCAAGGTATAATTCTGGAAAACTATGCATGATATAAAAGAAAAATGGACACTTAAATCTCTTTTTTTTTTAAGGAATAAACTAGCTTTTTATAACTTGAAAAATCTCAATATTTTGATTATTTTGGGATGAGTTTTTACCCTCTAAACCTATTACTCTAAAGCTTACCACCAATTACAAGTAATGCAATGTAAGCTTATAGTTTCAGCTTTTCTCCTAAACCACTTTGTAGGTAGTTCACAGATACAAACGTGCTTATTGATAAGCTGGTGTTACAACTAAGCTTGGAAGACATTGTGTTATTACTGTGTTACTGTGTTGTTCTATTATTTGACTGCCATCAAACTTTGGAATCTCACAGTTCTCAAGGTTAGTACATTCAATTTCATTTGGAAGCATTTTATTTATTAATTCAATCTTTGTTTGTATATTCCATGAATATTATCTTTTTGATGTGGTAGTATATTTCATTTTGTTTATGAATATTTTTGAATGGATAAATCTTGGATTGCTAAGCCTCGAAATACAATTGAATACTCTATTGGTTTAGAAAAATTCTTAAATTTTGCTTTTGAGAATGGGGCTATTGGAGATACAATTCGATGCCCATGTCCCAAATGTGGATTTATGAAATGGCATAATAGAGTCGATGTGGGACTTCCAACACTATATGAAAAAATGTGTTTTTTCCCTGATTTGAACTTCTCTAAACATGCAACCTGAGCATCTCTTCCAAAGTTGTCTACTTGCTTTTCGTTGGCCCCGGTGTCCTTTTTGCACACCTTGCATGTTTTGTCAACCCATCCCTTTTCAACATATGCTTTATTTACTAAGTATTGCATTTACTTAAGCAAAAGTTTTGTCTCAAGTCACTAAGTAAAAGGTTTAGTTGAATTTAGATTGTCACCATGGACATATTTGTTCACTGAATTTAGGTAAACCATGATCGAAGAACAACTTCACCATTATTATGTATGGAACCTCCTTTATCATTAAGGTAACTGAGATTTGACAAAGGTTCATAGTGAAGGAAGCAGAGATCAGTGAGTTGCTTTGGCATTTAATTTTCTTTAATGCAGAAAATGTGTGTCTATTTTGTTATTTTCGTTGGTTTGGTATAAAATATGTTCTGTTATTTGAATGGTATCGAGTGGTACCATTTTTTTAGCTTTGCAATGTGATAGCAATTCTAATTTTTGTTGCCATTGTATTATACGAAAGATGTTTATGGTTTGCATTCCCACTTTGTAAATTTTATTGAGAAACATGATATGTTTTTGTATGGATAGCTTGCTGAATGATGTAGCTTGCTTGAACTCCTTGATTGGTCCGTGGCTTGTCAATGAGTAAATGAGCTTGGCTGCCATCTAAGTGTTGGTACACATTTATGTTGGCTGACAATTTTTGTATTCTATCTGTGATGTTTACAGTATTACTTGTCAATTTTATTCTTTTCTGTTTTCAAGGCTGTCTAGTGGTAGTTTGAACTTTGAACATGTATGGGAGAACAGCTTGCCAACTTGTGAAAGAATTTGCAAGCGGAGATAAGGGCCAGCTTGTGTCATTCAATGTAAGTCCACTTCTTCACTTTTTAGTAGGTTATTCTTATATTTATTTTCTACAATTGTTGGGTTATGTTGGAACCACCTTGTATAGTGGAAAACACATTACATTATCAGCAGGTATGTTAGAAAGCTGCTTTAATTGCAGACTCCCTGATACAGCCCAACTATCTATTGGGCCAGAAAATATATTGAACAAAGAAACAGAGCAGCAAAGGAAACGGGACAAGTTTATATTAGGAGAAAAAAATAAAAGGGGCTGAGGGGGACATGTAGCAGAATTAGTTAGAGAGAGAGAAAGGGGGAATCCTAGAAGATTTCCCTTTTGGTTGTTACCTTTATAGGTTAGAGGAGTGTGTGGGGGTGGATATTCTGTTTTTAACAAAATTAAGAGTGGAGAGTACCGTTTTGGGTCTCTTAAGGAGCGTAGCTCTGGACAGTAGGGTTATTCCTTCTGTTTTTGCCTTTATTTCAATGAAACAGGATCAGTGATCTTTTCTTTATTCTCTTTTCCTCTTATTTTATTACTTGTCCTGTGGTTTCGTAACACACCCCTAGTCTGCCTTAGTGGGAGTTTCTTTGTGGGTTGCTTTTAATTGCAGTCTCAAAGGTAGGGATCTAGTTTCGTAGACTAGAGATATGACTTAAGAGTTTCTTTGGGTAAACTTGTCTAGAGGTACTTAACAGACCATACCTAGAGCTCATAAAGCTCGGGTAGTTTTCACCTTACTAACTAGTTTTGTCAGATAAAGTTTGACCTTAACTCCAAATTCTAAAATTGGTACTCTTGTGTGTATGATATATTTTCTTATTAAGTTTTGGAATAAATTTGGAAAAGCTTGCACGAACCAAGTTTGAGTTTTATGCATCCAGAGATTTGTAGTTGTATGTAATGGCAGCCAATGTTACTGATGCTTGGTGATGGCAATTTCTGTAACGAGAATGTATCACATTAACCTAACCGAGGATGTTTTAATTCTTCTTAAGTTTTCCCTTTGGCTTTGTACCTGGCAGTATCTCGATCTAATTTACTTTCTTTTGATTTAAATGCTGTCTGTGATTCTTTGCTGCGTCAAAAGTTCGGGTTAGTCAGTGTAATTCAACTCTGAATGCTATGGCAAGTCGACAACCTTGAGAATTGTTTGCATGGATAAGATCTTTTTGTTTTGATTCAGAATTCAAGTAGCTATTTCACATATGAAATCTTTTTTCTTAAATTCATTATCTGCTTGTGTTAGGTCCCTTTTTAAATTTCTCAATCATTTCTATCATTTTCACACATCTCTCCACCCCCCAACCGACCCCACTCTGAAGGGGAGTAAAAGGGCTTGGAGAAGCTACCCTAATTGCTGTCAGAAGTTATTTTGGTCTATTGGGAGTCATTATGTTTCAGTCCTTGATGAAGTATCTTTTATGTATGATACTGCTAATTGATTCCTTGATTTTCTCTACTCTTATTTATCTATATTTTCCAGTGTGTTAGAAATTACTTTGGTCTATTGGGAGTCATTAAGTTTCAGTCTATGACATAATCATCCTTGATGAAGTATTTTTTATGTATGATATTGCTATTTGATTCTTTGATTTTCTTTACACTTATTTATCTATCATAGATATTTTCCCGTGGGTTTGTAACTCAGTACCTACGTTATATTGTTAAGGCTATGTGCATACTTTTGTTGATTATTTTGCCAATACTCTTGTAGAGTGACTTGGTTCAACAAGTAGTTGCAGAATGCAGTCAACATCTCCTTGAACTGCAGTCCCTGATAAGGTAACATCAATGTGCTGTCCTGTTTCTTTTTTGTGTCCCCCTTTTCTACATTGGAGGGTGCTATTTCATACAAAGTGAAGCAAGGGATGATGAACTCGCATTCTATTTTTGCTTGAACATCACTTTTCGTTGCATTATCTTATCCCATTTGTGCATGTGCTGTTCTGTGTAAACAGGAAGATGGAGGAAGAACGTTTGGATATCCAAACAGTAAGAAATGCAGATTATTACGGAGCTCTTATCCATCATCTTACTTTAGTCCGAAATAAACGTTGCCTAATGGCTTATGTGTAAGTATCTCTTGAAATGCTATTTACCATCGAGCATAGTTATTGTTATTACTGTATTTTGTAATCTATCTGCATTCTGAGATTCTATAACTTGTCTCTATGTAGGTACAATCGAGCAGAAATTATACGGAACTTATTATGGAAGATAGGGCATGTGCTTCCTCAAGAAATTGAAGCGAAGCTTTCTCATGCGGAGGGAGAATATTTCAAGAAGCATTCTGCAGCATTGAAATATTATATGTCCAAAGTGATGGTTGATCTGACTGTGGTAACCTCTTCCTCTCCCTCTCCCCCGCTTTAATTCTGTTCTTCCACACACACACAGGAGCACATCCACATGAATACACATATAAGAGATATACAGAGTTCAGTTACACACGTGCATGGCCATAGTTTCTAAGATTTGCTGTCTGTAATCAAATGCCTTGTTAAGTAATTTCCTCCGGGTGCACGTGATTTTGATTGATACGGAACTTCTTTTCGTTGTGCTAAATAACTATCCCTCTTTTTAATTCCATGTTTGGCTCGGAAATGAATTTAGTTATTGCCCTAATAATATAAGCAAGGTACTTGTTACGTGCACCTTAAGCATTTTTGCAGAATGAATAGGAGAAATTGGTTGATAGTAATCTTGGTGGTTAAGAACCATGCTTAATGGATCTAAATGTAATTCCCTATCATTGTTCAACATTCTCTTAGTTTTTACTTTTTCACCAATTTTCATGAAAACAACTGAGGTCACGTGACCGTAGGTTTTTAAGTGAAGAAATCTGGAAGAACCCTTATGAAATTATTTGATTATTCCACCTGCATTTGTCACTCATTCATTCAATGCAGGTACTCTATTTAGCTATTTACTTGTTTTGTTTATATTTTTCTAAAATAAAGACTTCACAAACTTACATAAACTACTAGTTTTATTCTGTATGATTTCTGCTAAAGCTGTTTTGATCAATTTCCAGTTTAAATTGTTATGTCGAAGACTACATATAATCTATATAATATATTTAAAGTGATTTTTCATTGTATTTGAATCTTATAATTCCATCCACAATTATGATTTCCCATTCAAAAAATTGTTCAACGATTCATGAATCTGGATTCTTACCATGCCGTAAAGTACTATGTTTTCACTCATAAAATCTGCATTTTAATAGGATATGGTACCACCAAAAGATCCTTACATCAAAGTAAGGGTTCTTGATGACATTGGAGACGGCATTCTGCTTAGTGATGATAAGACTGCAAATTTTGCTTGCCATTCAATGCATCTTCTGAAGCGAACTGATGCTGAGCAATTTATCTCACGGGTTAAGTGTCTTGCACCTAAAGATTTAGATAGCATTATGGTTTGAAATGCAATCTAATTTTTCCTGTTTTCTGAAATATCAACAGGGCCAAATGGAGGAACTATCTGGTTGACCTTGTAGACTTTTACCAAGAGGATATGTATATGAGAAGGCCATTCCAAAGTTGATACGGATTATGTAATATTTTCAAATTTTTTTAATTTAGATTAAGAAAATGGATCAAAACTTCATTTATTTATGTTTTAAAATATATTTCCAAATTAAAAAAAATGTATTTTGAATTATACTAATGCAAAAATGCATTTTGAATAATAATTCGAATTGCATTTAAATTACATAAATTGGGATTGAAATATATTTAGATTACGTAGTTTATAAATGCATCCTATATTATATAATTTGAAAATGTACTATCGATTATGTAATATAGAATTTTTAGATTTCGTAACTTCAAATTTAAAAATTTATACATGTACTAACTTACGTAATTCATTTAGAACTATGAAATTAAAAAATATAATGTATATTTTGAATTGCATAGTTTATAATGTTATTAATTATAAAATATGCGTATGACTCATGTATATAATTTTTTAATGTAGAAAATGTTTGTATAATGTTGTGATATTTAATCATTTATTACTTACTCACTTTAATCACTTTATTTAAATATATTAACGATGTTAGATATTAGTTGTATACTTAACTATAATATTTTAAAACAAATCATTCGAATATAACATTTTAAAAATTTATACTGCAACGGTCTTTTTAATTACGTGCTATATATTTTCATCCAAATTACTACAAAGATCTGATTATTGAATAATTTTAATTTTAAGGACTTTTTTCAATTAAGAGAAGAACTTTGTTTTAAGAGAATACACTCATACTTTTTTTTTTTTTTTACAAAACACCTCTTATATTCCAACTTGTACTTTTTTTTTTAATTTCTATTTTAAAATAATAACATATGATCAACTTTTTTTTTTTGTTTAGGGTATTTATTTTCTCATTTTGATTTAATTAAGCAGAAATTTATCCTATTGATTTGAATTATTCATTAATATTAATCAACAACGTCCACTCATACAAATAAGTGTAATTCAATATAATATAAAAGTCAAAGTTATATTTGAAAAAAAAATGAACGATAGATTTTTTAGAAACTCAAATTGAAATAATTTACTTTAAAAAGACAACTTCGTCAAATATATTATTAAAATGTATCATATATATATATATATATACATATATATATATATAATTGTCTCAGAATAAATTATTTAGTTAATTTATTCTAAATCATTTTATATTTTAAAATAAAACTATTATTTTATTAATACTAGAAGGGTGTTATGTAAGAGGTGGAGTGTTTGTCATCCAAATTTCTCAATTTAAATCAAATGTATTTAAATTTTTTAAAAAGTTATAAAATTTCTAAAGTGAAGATGGACTTTCGGATTGAATTTTTTGGGTCAGAACCCGACCCGTGTCAAGGGTTTACCTGGGTAGAAAGGACTTGTTGGTTCTGAGACTAAATCCGAACGACATAACACATAATTCAATGGTTTTGTGTGAATTTGGATTTGCAGTTACTCGTTGCAGTGATCAATCCCAGTTCTAAGCGGTGTATGTCCAAAGTTTGTATTGTTGAAATTATATATCTTTACGTGAGTGAGTGCCTCCACCTTCCGCGTTCCATTTTCCAAGCTTTATCTGAATGATAATGTCGTTTATTTATTCCCTCTTTTTATGTTATATTTTCTGCAGAATAACAAAAGCGGTGCCGTGCTCCTGTAATTTTTCTTTTCTTTTCCCAGTTATTGTCGAAGGTTTTTCGGTTCAGTAGAAAAAAGGGAACTTGTATTCAAACTTCATGGTAAGCTTTGTTTTAGTGTTCACTTTTTTCCAGTGTCTGATTATAGGACCAACTTTTCTTCTTCATATAATAGAATAAGGCATTAGACATGAGCAAGAGCCCTTCTAACAGCCTTGATTGAAGTGAAGGAAGAAAGTCAAAAGCTCTAGTCCCATCTCTTTCTGTTATGGAATTGGATAGTTACTCATATGAAAAAAAATTTGATAACAGCCTAATACCACAGGGTTTACGTACAGACGCAGCCCGTTTGGATGTAACTTCCATTCCGCTAGTCTCGCAACGCATCATCTCCAAAGGCTGAAACCCTATTTCCTCTCCCTCACCCGATGACCTCCATTGTTGGCTTCTTCTTCATCAAACCACCATTCCTTCACGAATCCAGGTCAAGGACATCCTCCTCCATTAGGTTTTCACTCAAACCACCGATTGTTTTCTCCATTTTTGCTTTATCCTTCGTTTTTACCAATTAAAAACGTCAATCCATTCCATTTCACCGATTCAATCAGTGAGTCCTCTCGTTTCATCGATTAAAACCTCACAAACTCCCAATCCTAACATTTTCACTGAACAAACCACAAACCTAGGGTTCTTAGCTGTTTTCTCTTGCTTCCGTTATGTTTGTCCGATCCAATAGCTCGATCCGTGGCAGATCTCCTGACTTTCGCTGATTCGCTTCTGAGTGGAGTCATCACGACTAAGCTACTAATAGAGTCGACTATCCTCAGACAGACATAACAGTTAAGTCAAATAGTAGCGGTCAACAACTAACAAATTGATTTTGCAATTAATATAGTTCACTATCACCAATGCAATAACTAAATTTTGAAATATAGTCGTTACTGTTCGCAAGATAACAAAATTTCAAACATAACAACTAACTAAGTCGGGTCCACTGCGCATGTAGTCAACTTAGGCATGTCAGCACAGTTTGAAAAACTTTTCAATGCAATATCACTCACAACACTGTTTTTGAAAATCTGTGCATAGTCATGAGTTCTAATGGACTTACTTCATAATGAAGTCGACTTATAACTTGCAGTCATGCCACACAATATAAGTTCATAAAAGTGCATGTGGTTTCCTCATGAAAAACATATGTAATGCAATCACAAATGATGTAACATATATAAGCTCAGATAATGTGCATTCACATATCAAAATCAACACAAAACATGTTCAATAAGATATCAATCAATAAGCAATAGAACATGTAACACATAACAAGACATGTGTTATTAATAATGTGTTGTCATCATAAAAAACCAGAGTGATTAAAGTTTTGTGAGATTAAGGTTAGTTAAACCAGTGCTTCCCTTATCAACAATCTCAACAATCTCCCCCTTTTTGATGATGCACAACCATGATTAATAAACAACGATGTTTGTACAAAAACAAGTCATAAAATCAGTATTAGATCAATCAAACAGAATAATTGATGTAAGGTACCTACATATTCAATCTTAATTTCACCCTTGAGGATGTGATCTCGTATGAAGTGGTGCCTTATCTTAATGTGCTTAGTTTTCAAATGTAAAACATGATTTTTTTTCAAATCAATAGCATTTGTACTATCACATTTCAGAGGAATATTATTTAGTTTAATACCATAATCTTCTAACTGACTCTTAATCCAAAGAGATTGTGCACAACAACTTCCTGCTGCTATATACTCAGCTTCTGTGGTGGATAATGCCACACAAGCTTGTTTCTTTGAATGCCAAGAGATAAAAAAAGATCCAAGTAGGTGACATGTGCCACTAGTACTCTTTCTATCTAGCTTATAGCCTCCAAAATTAGAATCATTATATCCTTGCAAAAAGATGTTTGTACCATTTCGATACCATAGTCCAAGACTTTTGGGTTCCTTTAAGGTATTTTAAAATTCTTTTAACAGCAGTTAAGTGTGATTCTTTAGGAGAAGACTGAAATCTAGCACAAAGACATACACTGTGCATTATGTCAGGTCTACTAGCAATTAGACATAACAATGAACCAATCATACCTCGGTACATTTTTTGATCTACACTCTTTCCAGTTTCAGCAAGATCTAAGTAACAATTTGTTGCCATAAGAGTAGCAGCTTCCTTGCAGTCTAACATCTTAAATCTCCTTAGCAGATCAGTGCAATACTTTGATTGATGAATAAAGATTCTATTTCTGGATATTTTTACTTGAAGGCCAAGGAAGTATGTTAGCTCACCCATCATGGACATTTCAAACGCATCCTGCATTGTCTTAGAAAATTCTTTGCATAGTACAGGATTAGTTAAACCAAAAATGATATCCCTAGAGTCATCCATCTTGTTTTTGAAGACCCATTTTGTGTCTATGACTTGTAAATCATCTGTTCTAGGTACCGGCTCCCATACATTATGAAAATAGAAGTTGACTAGTTTTTCAGATATCTTATGAAAACCAGCTCTGGTGCCAATTGTTGGAAAAGATGTAGGCTTCGTTTCAACACCAAGAGGGGGGGGGGGTGAATTGGCGAGGTTTCAAAATCAGAGTCTTTATAAAATCTTTTTCGCGAAGTATTATCCTTTTCAAAGTTTCTTGAATCATAAGGAATGAAAATTTCAGTTGCAGCAGAAAATACTAGTTGACTAGAGAAACAATAAAGTCGACTGAATGTAAAAGAGTAGGGATAGAAAATTCAACCGCAGATTTTTATACTGGTTCGGCCTCAATGCCTACATCCAGTGTCCTTCCACAATCCGAAAGCAAATTCACTATAATGGTCAAGGTTTTTACAACAAGGCTTTTATAGAGACATCCACGTTAAAAATATAAAACACCTCTCTACAACAACAACAATCTTTACAAAGATTGATAGAAATCTTGATCAGCAAGTGAGCACCACAATGTGCAGAGTATGATCAACCAGTAAGCACAAAAATCCTTCTCCTTCAAAGAACCTCTTCAAAGATAGATCACCACGGTCTTCTTGATGAGTTCTTGGAGAAAATTCTCTGAGATCATGATCAGTAAATCACAAACGAAAGTGTTAGATTATCCAAAGTCTTCATGATTAACTGAGGCACGTCTATTTATAGTTTTCTATAAATCAAACGCTCCTATAGTCGACTAAGCTACTAATAAAGTCGACTGTTTGACAGACACAACAGTTAAGTCAAATAATAACGGTCAACAACTAACAAATTGATTTTGCAATTAATACAGTTGTCTATCATCAATGCAATAACTAACTTTTGAAATTTAGCCGTTACTGTTCACAACATAACAAAATTTCAAACATAACAACTTACTAAGTCGGATCCACTGCGCATGTAGTCGACTTAGGCATGTCAACACAGTTTGAAAAACTTTTCAATGCAAAATCACTCACAACACTACTTTTGAAAATCTGTGCGTAGTCACGAGTTTTAATCGACTTACTTCATAATGAAGTCGACTTAAAACTTGCAGTCATGCCACACAATATAAGTTCATAAAAGTGCATGTGGTTTTCTCATAAAAAACATATGTATTGCAATCACAAATGATGTAACAGATATAAGCTTAGATAATGTGCATTCACATATCAAAATCAACACAAAACATGTTCAATAAGATATCAATCAATAAGTAATAGAACATGTAACAGATAACAAGACATGTGTTATTAATAATGTGTTGTCATCATAAAAAACCAGAGTGATTAAAGCACTGTAAGATTAAGGTTAGCTAAATTAGTGCTTCCCTTATCAACAATCTCAACAATCTTGAGTTGGTAATTGTAGGACTCCCTTTTGTTGAAGTGAAGCTCCTCTTTCACTGTGCATCTTGTTGTCATTAGTAGCCATGTTATGTATCAACTCATAAGCTTCCTCTGGAGTCTTGCACTTGATGTTACCTCTAACCCAGGCATCTAGCATAAGTTTTGTCTGTGAGCCAAAACCTCTAAGGAATAAAAGGACTACTGATGCTTCATCAAAACCGTGTGATAAGTCCATATTTTATTGATTCCACTTAGTTGATTGTGCTAGAATTAATCAGGGAATTGTGCTTAAATATCCTGTATTTCCCTATTTTCACTAATTGTGCTTAATTTGATCAGAAATTCTTATTTTAATTAATTTGAATTATCTGAGGCTAACTATTTACATTATTAATTGTAGGGAAGTTTTTGGATAATATTTTGGGACTTAAAGAGAAATGCAACATCATTTATATTTTAAGTTAAAATGATGAGGAGGTGTGAATTTCAATTTTGGGGTTGCAATTGGAGACATGGGCTGCTGCAACCTAATCCATGCACACAGACTAAATAGAAAAAATGGTGCAGCACATTGCAAAGTAAAGGCACTCACGGCCTGGTCCAAGTGAAGGAGGTGCTTATAAAGAAAAGAAAAAAAAAAGTAAAAGCCAACAACAGCCCGATGAGTTACGGCTGCAAGCTACCACGGGCCCATGAGGAAATTAATATGAGGTTGTCTAGTAAGGCATGGAAATGGAGATCTGATGGGGTGCACAAGCCGCTGCACACACATGGCAATTAAATCTTCTTTCTTGTAAATGGGCTGTGCATCACGGCCTGCTTGTCTTATTGAAGAAAATTGATGAATTAAGTGTGTGGTTTTTCTTTGACTATGGAGGCTTAATGGAATAAAAGGAGGCTGGTTGATTTGGGCTATTATTCATCCAAAACTCCACGCATGCAGCAGCACCCATTTAGCATAGCAGCTCTGCATTCATTCTCGCTGGCAGCCTTCATCATGGCCCATGTGCACTCCACGGTTCAGCAGAAAGCATCACACACGGCCCAACATGTTGGAGCAATTTTGGAGGTGCATGCGGAAGGGCCTGGTCCGGCAGCTTGGAGAAGAAAACACGCTGGCAGTAGGGCATACGAGGGGGGTCTCGGGATTGATTCCCTGCAGCCGCCACTTGGTTCAGAGGAGAGAGGAATCCATCTTGGTTTTTGTTTTGGGACAACATATATTACGTAGAAAAAATTCTGGAGAGGGGGAATGGTAATAGCCGACACGCTTTGCTGGGAGCTGCCACGGAGAGAAAGCACACAACATTTTGCTTATGGAAAAGGATNTAACTTGATTTTACTTTGCAACCTGCTCACACGTTATTCAATTTCATTTTCCTTAGCGGTGCTCATTTATTAGAATTGAATTAACTTTGCTGGAAGGTTTAAGTCATTTTACTCATGAGCAGTTTTCTATATTACTTACCTTTTTGCAATTTTAATGCATTATTTTATCATCAATATATGATTGTTAGATGGACACGCTCTATTACGTTTTCAACATCTTTGCATTAAATGTTNTTTTTTTCTTTTTTTTCCTTGTTTCCAACTCTCGGTGACACATTTAATTCCTTTCTTTAAGAGAAACACTTTTGCATTGAAAGTTTAATTGTAAGCTTATTTTACTGCCTCGCGTTTTTGCATAGCCATTTAAGTTTGAATGCCAACAGTACTTTGCATGTTCACATTGTTTCTTTAATTCCAGCCGCATANTGATTATGCTGACGCATTGTTTTTAATTAATGGACGATATGTGTGCTGTTTTATCCGCTGCAATTCAATTGACTCACACACCTTGTGCATTTCATTTTGAGGCAAGAGTTTTCTCATTTAATTTTTGCATTTTAATTAGTTCAAACACATTGCTTTAGAAATATTCACTTTATTGTTTTCGTTCACTATGCTTTTGTCTATTATGTTTGAGTTCTTTATTTTCATGCATTTTCAATTTCCTCACTTGCCTTAGAGATCGTTCAGTTCCAATGTAGAACCCTTTGGTCATTTGTAGGACCGTTCGGTCTTTATACTGTTTTTATTCACTTTCATGTTTTTAATTCTGTTTAGTTA
>NW_014543115.1:1422000-1429756 GCF_000741045.1 Vigna radiata var. radiata | reverse complement strand
TTGTGTTTGCTTTCTTGAGTGCATTGAGTGACATTGATTTATCTTAGACACTTGAGAGAAACACTAATAGTGTGCATCTGTGAGGTTTTGTTGCTTTTGATTGACCTCTTGAACTGATTGATCATTTTGCCATGCTTTGAATTGCTTGGATGATTGCTCTGAGTATCTGCTTTCTCTGATTCTGTGTGGGATACTGTCTACTTCCTTTCTTTTTCCAGATGTCTTGAGAACTGTGTAATTCTGCTTGTCTCCTTGGAGTCTCTGTCTTCTGAATCTGTGTCAATTCCCTGATGTCCTCTGAACTGTTCCCTGATTTGTGTCTTGATTTTGCCCAGGAGTGCAAAAGACTAAGTGTGGTCTATTTTGATGAGTCGATATTTTATTGATTCCACTTAGTTGATTGTGCTAGAATTAATCAGGGAATTGTGCTTAAATATCCTGTATTTCCCCATTTTCACTAATTGTGCTTAATTTGATCAAAAATTCTTATTTTAATTATTTTGAATTATCTGAGGCTAACTATTTACATTATTAATTGTAGGGAAGTTTTTGGATAATATTTTGGGACTTAAAGAGAAATGCAACATCATTTATATTTTAAGTTAAAATGATGAGGAGGTGTGAATTTCAATTTTGGGGTTGCAATTGGAGACATGGGCTGCTGCCACCTAATCCATGCACACGGACTAAATAGAAAAAATGGTGCAGCACATTGCAAAGTAAAGGCACTCACGGCCTGGTCCAAGTGAAGGAGGTGCTTATAAAGAAAAGAAAAGAAAAAAGTAAAAGCCAACAGCAGCCTGATGAGTTACGGCTGCAAGCTACCACGGGCCCATGAGGAAATTAATATGAGGTNGTCTAGTAAGGCATGGAAATGGAGATCTGATGGGGTGCACAAGCCGCTGCACACACATGGCAATTAAATCTTCTTTCTTGTAAATGGGCTGTGCATCACGGCCTGCTTGTCTTATTGAAGAAAATTGATGAATTAAGTGTGTGGTTTTTCTTTGACTATGGAGGCTTAATGGAATAAAAGGAGGCTGGCTGATTTGGGCTATTATTCATCCAAAACTCCACGCATGCAACAACTTTGCATTCATTCTCGCTTGCAGCCTTCATTATGGCCCATGTGCATTCCACGGTTCAGCAAGCAAATGGACGGTGCAGCAGAAAGCATCACACACGACCCAACATGTTGGAGCAATTTTGGAGGTGCATGCGGAAGGGCCTGGTCCGGCAGCTTGGAGAAGAAAACACGCTGGCAGTAGGCCATACGAGGGGGGTCTCGGGATTGATTCCCTACAGCCGCCACTTGGTTCAGAGGAGAGAGGAATCCATCTTGGTTTTTGTTTTGGGACAACATATATTACGTAGAAAAAATTCTGGAGAGGGGGAATGGTAATAGCCGACACGCTTTGCTGGGAGCTGCCACGGAGAGAAAGCACACAACATTTTGCTTATGGAAAAGGATTTAACTTGATTTTACTTTGCAACCTGCTCACACGTTATTCAATTTCATTTTCCTTAGCGGTGCTCATTTATTAGAATTGAATTAACTTTGCTGGAAGGTTTAAGTCATTTTACTCATGAGCAGTTTTCTATATTACTTACCTTTTTGCAATTTTAATGCATTATTTTATCATCAATATATGATTGTTAGATGGACACGCTCTATTACGTTTTCAACATCTTTGCATTAAATGTTGTTTTTTTCTTTTTTTTCCTTGTTTCCAACTCTCGGTGACACATTTAATTCCTTTCTTTAAGAGAAACACTTTTGCATTGAAAGTTTAATTGTAAGCTTATTTTACTGCCTCGCGTTTTTGCATAGCCATTTAAGTTTGAATGCCAACAGTACTTTGCATGTTCACATTGTTTCTTTAATTCCAGCCGCATAATGATTATGCTGACGCATTGTTTTTAATTAATGGACGATATGTGTGCTGTTTTATCCGCTGCAATTCAATTGACTCACACACCTTGTGCATTTCATTTTGAGGCAAGAGTTTTCTCATTTAATTTTTGCATTTTAATTAGTTCAAACACATTGCTTTAGAAATATTCACTTTATTGTTTTCGTTCACTATGCTTTTGTCTATTATGTTTGAGTTCTTTATTTTCATGCATTTTCAATTTCCTCACTTGCCTTAGAGATCGTTCAGTTCCAATGTAGAACCCTTTGGTCATTTGTAGGACCGTTCGGTCTTTATACTGTTTTTATTCACTTTCATGTTTTTAATTCTGTTTAGTTANATTTAATTTCCATGCTTTAATTTAGTTTAATTCTCCTTACAAAAACACTTTCAAAACNCCCCTTTCATGTGAGGCCTGATTCTCGAACCACAGTTTGGTCCTTGAGAGACGACCTAGGAGTCACTTCCTAGCTATACTGCATTTCTAAATTGCAATCAAATTTGTATGGGCCGCGACACCCATCACCATGCACGAGGGTCTTCCTCAATAAGTTTTTATATTTTTCCCATGCTTGACCTAGGGTTTCTTCCATGCCTTGCTTGAAAGAAGAAATCTCCTATTTACCTTTGTTGATTTTGGACTGTGGGAAGTACTTTTTCAGGAATCTTGACACCACAGCTTCACATTCAGTAAAGCTATCTTGAGGGAAAGAGTTCAACAATAGCTTAACTCTGCCTCCCAATGAGAAAGGAAACAAGCTAAGTTTTATAGCCTCATCCGGCGCACCATTGATCTTCACAGTGTTTCAAATTTCGTTGAATGTGGTCAGATTTTCATATGGACTTTCATGAGACAGTCCATTGAATTGGTTGCTCTTCACCAATTGTATCAACACCGATTTCACCTCCATGTTTATAGCATTGACCGTCGGCCTTACAATGTTATTAAAGTGACGAGGGCCAACAACAGTGGTGTTATCCGTCAGAATATGTTTACCATTGTTCTTCATCTCCTCAGTGCTCTAGTCAGATTCTTATGGTGAGGGTTGTAAAAGTCTCTCTAGAGAAGGAAACAATTCTCTAGATGTCCAGATCCTCCTTCTCCTTCGAGTTTCACTCAAGCCTTCAAGAAGAGGTTCTGAATTTTTCTTGCTCCTAGCTCGAATCGTATCCTGCACACACAAGAAAACGAAACCCTAGAAAGCAATTGTTAGAACAAACAAAAACAAAAATAAAAAAAATCAAGTAAAAGTTATTCAATAATCACATAAATAGAATAGTTAAACCACGAGTCCCCAACAACGTCGCCAAAAACTTGTTAAGACTCTGACAAGTGTACCGAATCATATCAAGTAATATAAATCGTAAGACCAAGTATCGTATCAAGTAATATAAATGGCCAGACTCTTGTCTCCCTAGCAATTAATCATGCATTACATTCGCACAGAAGCTTAAAGGCAATCGGTCCTCCTATCCCTATGTCTAGGTAATATTGCTCCCGAGAGAATTTTCCCAAGTCTAGATTTCCCCGTATGTGTCCACATCAACAAAATCAATGATCATGCAATTGAATGAGTTAAAAAAAGCATGCATAATGTGTAGAGGAAAAACTCTAACAATTAATAAAGTAAAACATATATTATAAAGAATCAATTCAATAAATGAGAGTTTCAAAGAATTACATTGTTTCCCCAACAATAATAGAGGTTTAGTTTACTATAGACATGCTGAAACTAGATGAAAATAATGAAAAGAATTAAAGATAAAACCCTAGAATTTGTAGATTGGACCTTCCGCATCTAAATTCTGCCTCTGAAGGGTGAAGAGAGTGTTTCTTCACCTCTTTTTGTCAAAAGATAGACCCTCTAGGTTGACTAAATCAATATATAGTTCATAAAAATCCGTAGGAACTGGCCTAGGCCCACGAGACTGACGCTCAGTGCTGGAATTGTCACTCAGTGGTAGGCGCGACACTCAGAATATCGCTCAGCGTTGACGCCCAGGCGCTTGGCAGAGAACTCATTGAAGAGGCTGGCGCTCAACGATAAAAGTACCGCACAACGGTGGCTGCGACACTTGAATTTTCCCCTCAACATTGGCGCTTAAGCAGTGGATTCATCATCAAGACCAGCGCTCAACGGTGAAATTGACGCTGAGCGGTGGCTGCGATACTTCTTTTGTGCCTTTCTTCCACTTCTTCTCAGTTCAGCTCCTTGCTACTTCAACTTCCTTCATCAAATTCATGTTCATTCATGCCAAATCAAGGAAAACCAAGCATAAAACCAAGAATCTCACATTTGACTCTCTTATTTTCTAACTTAAGCAAAATGCATAATGTCAAGCTAATTTCTAAGTCATAAAGGATGTGTTTAGTGTCAAAATTAAGTATAAAAATAAAGGTTTTTCAACCGTTATCAAGCCTCTACAAACCTTCATTGACAGGTTCATCAAGGTTGCCTTGAAGATAACAGTAGTACAAAAATCACGTTTAACGTCGAATTCGCGAACAACGTCATATCAGAAGACGTTAAATTGACGTCGAATTTTTTGAATATACGACATTAACTTAACGTCGAATTTTTTCAATATACGACGTTAATAATTTTTTTTTAATTAATTGTGATGCTTTTTTTACAACTCTACGAGATCTAAAAAGCAGACAAACAACAAATTTTAGTTTTTGGTATTTTATAAAGCATAAACTATGATCAATAACAAACAACAATAATCAACAACAAACAAGTTCAATCAAACAACAACAAACAAGTTCAACCAAACAACAACCATAAACAAGTTCTACAAGAAAACAACAAACAAGTTCAACAAATAAGTTCTTCAAAATGAAAACAAAAACTAACCTTCAAAATGTGGGTTCATCGGAATAAAGTGTCGTCACCCGTGAGAGAGAAAGCAGAATGCGCCTATGAAGGACAAGAACACGAAAATAATCAGTCAAAACAAACAAAAATCATACATAAAGTAGTTAATTAACATGCATTTGTATCAAATGAAAGAAATATTACCTGTGATGGTCGTCAAACTTCGTTCGGGAAAAGTTTGAAAAGAGAAGAGGGTCTCGCACGCTAAGATAAAATGAATGAATTTTCAATTTCCTGCTGAAATTTTTATTGAATTCACTAACCTTTTAACATTTATCGCTAGGGCATTCGACGTTTTATATCCTTTTACGTCAAATTACAATTATAAACGATGTTTAATAATTGCATTTATTTACAAAAATGCCACCGGTCATTTTTAACGTTGGTTATTCAGTGGTTCGACATTCAACGCATGACGTTATACGTTGTTTTTGCACTAGTGTAAGGAAACTGAATCTTGAGTTGGTTTTACACTATAATCACGATGTTGAGACCTGGACGATTTGTGCATAATGTCACCCGCAAGTACGGATGAGTTAAGGCAGTGAGCTACCAAGTTTATACGGCTGGAGGGAATGAGAGAATATAGGAACAAGATTCTAACTGAGATCATGTTTGTTGAAAAGAAAGGAGTTGAGCGAGACTCAGTGTAGAGAAGTAGGTTCCGCCAAAGGGAGCTCAAACATACTCGATTCTCACATTATACACCCTTGAATGCTTATATGTCTCGTGTGCTAGAGGAAGCATTGCAGGCATACCTCATACCACCACATAGAAAATATCAAACGCCTTTAAATGGTAATATGAAGAAACATTGCATATATCATCGCAACTACGACCATACAATAGACGATGTGCTACACTCAAAGACAAAGTTGAGGAGGTGATTTAGGTTTGCTACCTCTAATGGTGTGTGAAACGTGACAATGAGGGAAGCTCATGAGTTGGTTCTCGAAGGTATGATGACCGAAGAAATGGTTAGAGAGACAGAGACAAGGAAGAAAAGAAAGATAAGGAAGCCAAACATGAAAAAAAGACGTTATAATGCCATACCCCACTAAGGGGAACCATCAACATAATATCCAGTGGGCTTCCTGAAGTAGGATTGTCAGCATCGGCAATAAAATGACACCTAAGAGTTGTATAGTTCGTCAACTCCGTATTTAGGACTTTTAGGAGGAAGAGGATGCCTTTTATCACATTCATGGATGCTAATTTTCAGGGTGTGGACTACAACCAAGATGATCCTATGGTCATCATAGTGGAGATTAAAAACTTTTCCGTTAAAAGGACTTTGGTGGATCAGGACCGCTCAACAGATATACTCTACTACAAAATATAAAATAAGTTGGAGTTACTAGAGGAGGTAATGACTCCATATGACAAGCCCATATATAGCTTTTCTGTTGTTGCAATCTTCTTTATGATAAAGTAATCTCCTCCAATTATCTTCTAAATGATCCAATATCTTCAAGATATATTTGATTGTTGTAGAGATCTAAAAATATATGAGAAGATCTTTGCTAGATTAAAAAAGATTTGACAAATATTATCTTTTGATATTTATTGATATAGTTAAATAAGGTAATTATTTAATATCTTATGATATATTTTTCCAAATTATCTTTTAACATAAACATTCAATTATCAAAGTCCCTTTTCTGAAAAAATAGAGAAAACCGTATGGTCCAATTTTTGTTGCATGTTCCTTATTCTCGACTTAGCTAAATTTCTTCACTTTTTCATGGTTTTGTTGCCTTCTTCATGCAATATTTGGCTTGACTTCTCATGGTCTTTATTATTTGCTATTCTTGGATTTATCTTTAAGGTGTCATGAAACTTTAACCAATTTATTTTCACACCTCAATAAGCTCAACTTAGCTACAAGTACACTAACACACCTTAAATTATTCAAAAAATATTTGTGTAATTAAAAAGCTATTTTTATCATGTTTTTGTATCTCATAATCAATAAATTCAAATTAAAAAAAAAAATCCTAATTAGAATATTCTTTTGAAGTATGAAAACCAATTAAGAATCTAAGATTAAAGGCTAAATGATGGCATAAATATATACTTATTAGTAAACTCATCAAAAGGTAATCAGATGTACGTAAAAAAGGACATATACATATAAAAGAACTCCTTACATAACCCTTTCAGTCATGTCATACATTATCTATGATGTTTACCCTCTGAAATGATACTATATTCTTCACCCCTTATTCTCGAACAACCTTTCATCTTTCCACCTCTTTGTGCTATGCTTCTCAAGGGTAAGAGAGTAGTATACCATAGGATTACATAACCAAAGAAATGCAAATTTTCCTTACAAATAGGCTGAGGATTGAGTATTGGTATCATCAACAACAAGACGAGGGTCAAAGACCATCATCTTCACCAACATAATGAATATTATTATTTGGCATCACAACTTTCTACAAGATATAACGTTAAGCTTAGGGGACTAGTGTACTGTATATGTCCAAGTACCCCTTGACCAGTATAGTATAGGACCTGTTCCTGACTAAGTACATGTCAGTATACTAAGTCGACATGTATTGGTCGACATATACTCTATCCATATATATTTGACCAGAACAAGATTATGTCGACTATATTGATTAGTTATAATAATTTACAATTAAGCTAAGAATGAAATGACTAATTAAGATTAATAGATCATTAAGTTAGGTGACCTAAATCCATTACAATAAACACTCATGAACAATAATATAAATAGCACAACACAAGGTACACTAATTACATTTATTAATTACCGTATTTATTATGATATGATACNTTTAGCTAAGTATTTTTAGAGAAAATGACTAACTAATATATGAAGAAAGAAGTGCTTCAAATTAATTTTTTTTTTAAGAATATATTCAACTCTATAAACACACTAAACTAATTTTTATTTTATAATATTCTGGAAAATATATTTTGATACACATGTTACTA
>NW_014543115.1:1417208-1421730 GCF_000741045.1 Vigna radiata var. radiata | reverse complement strand
ATTCTGGAAAATATATTTTGATACACATGTTACTATTTCAATATTTTGGAAAGTACTTCCTACAACATAAAAAATGAAAAGAGTATTCTGAAATGTTAAAAACAAGCATGTTTACGGAAATACATTTCAACTTTTGAGAACACTTTCTGAGAAGTACTTACCAGAACTTGTTTTTCATTTGAACATTTGATATATACTTTTCAGAACATACTTTTACTTTTTTAACAAAAATCAATATATAATATTCCATAAAATACTTTTCAAATGTTAAGGAAACAAATATATTTTTCTAAAAGTATTTTCTGGGGATATATTTGTTTTCAAAGTTTTCCGAGAAAAGAATGAATGATGTAGAGAGCAATAAATATCTTAATTTAATTGGATAAATGAACTTAAACACTTAATCTTAATTAATCCTAATGGTAGAAGAAACATTGCTGGGCTGAGAGCGAAAGCATAAAGGAGTGTGTGATTGCAAAAGAGATAAGAGTGTTTCCAAAAAAAAATGTTTTCAATTAAAGATAAAAAGGGAAGGTGCATATAGAAATAATAGAGAGTGTTGACAGAAAGAGCCTAAATTTGTTTGAAAACCGGACCGGATCTACACTCGTAGCAATGAACCGGCTAATTATAGAATACTTACCAATATGTTATTTTTATTTAAAAAATAAAAACCTAAACATTTTATTTTTATTCTACGTATAAACTTGTTATCATTAATGAATATTGACTTAAATTTTTTTTCCATATTATATATATATATATATATATATATATATATATATATATATATATTTTATATCTCAAATATATAATAAAGATATATAATATAATTAAGACGTCATCATAAATAATACTATAAAACAGTTAGAGAAGTAATTTAAGGTATTTAGGACTACAATCATCCAAATTAACTCCATAATTAAAACCTTTAAAGACAAGGAAGTATTTCAAAATGACATAAGCTGAGTACTAGAGTATTTCAAAATAAAGTACAGTAAATAGAACTCCTAAGGGACTAGGCTGCAGCGTCATCATCCTCTAGCTCTTGCTTCAGGGGAACCTTCTCAACATCTACTCACATCCAAGTGGATGATCATCACAACAGAAACATACACAAGCAACACAAACAAGCAAGGGTGAGCTAGGTATAAAAATCATGTTATACAATCGCACACAACATGCAAAGTTCACGCCAAACATATTAAAAGACACCACAAGAATTGTTGCATTATAAACCGAATCGTCCGGACTAGAATGATTGCCAAACTATGGCGGGTTGTACACTCGTGGTGACCTCTACTGCTTTGCAAAGCAATTGTCAATGGGTTTCACCCTAACACACTCACGAGATTAGTTTGTACCACACCTTGGAGCATACTGGGAGCCTCCAAGACTAAGACCTCCTACTACTACTCACCACATGATTCAATCTTCTTTACTTGAGAATGATTGATCATTGTAGTTTCAGGATAACCCCCAATGCTGAGCTACCATGCAAACCATTCTACACACTACTAGGGCACCACCATGTATCCTCTCCTTGAGGATCATGGAATTATGCCCATGAACCGTACTTGTTACACTTACACCAATCACCACTTTTTTACATTCAATTATTAAGCATACCTCATACATTCACATGCTTTCAATCACATAATGTTACCATCATCGTACAATGCATTTAAATCAACACACACACACACACACACACTTAAGCCAATTAAAACAAGTGCAAAAGAAATGATTAAACTCAGGGGGGTTCACATAATGCACCCTCTTCTCGTAGGGCGAACCAGGGTTGTTTCGTATAGCGCAGGCTTCTCGCAAGGTGAAACTGAAGCCATTCGCAGAGTGCAGACAATAATTTGTTGAGATTGTTGACAACACAAACTCTATATCAAACTGGTTTTTGATGATGACAACACACTGCTTAATAACAATACATATGTTCTAGTGTTACATGTTCAGTTGATATGCTATATTGTTTTGAACAATTCCTTTATTGAACATGTTTTGTTATTTTGCATGGATGTTCCTATGATTGACTATGTGTTATATGTTTGGAACATGCTTGTATTGAAATGTGTGTTAAAATGATTTTGATTACTTTTACACATTTCTGAAGAAAAGCTTACAAGTACTTTTATGAACTTATATTTGTTGTGACAGAGGTCTAGTTCAGTTGACTACACTGGTAATGGAGTCGACTAAGCTAAAATCTTTGTACAGATTTTGTGCATGTGTACTTGATGAGATTTTGAGATGAAAAGAATTTCAAAGTGTTTTTTCATGAGTCAGTCGACAGTGTGAATCACTTATTCTACTGTATTACTGTTTTATTTGGAATTTTGTTTTTTCCTACTTGCTCTAACGGCTATATTTTCAAAAGTTAGTTAGGACTAACTAATTGGGTCATCTGTCATAAATGTGCATTGATTTTGTTGACTGAGGAACCTGTGTGTTGACTGTCTGTTATAACTGATTTAATGCAGTTGACTGTATTAGTAGGCTATTTGACTGAGACTGACAGGAAAACTATAAATAGAAACAGAACACGAATTGTTCTAAGACTTTTGTGATCTTACATTTTCATTGTCCTGTTTCAGAGAAAGCTCTCAATTTCAGAAGCTCCAAGAATTCTCCAAGAAGACGGTATTGATCTTTCTTGAGAGAGATTCAGATTGAGGAGTCAATTGCGCTTACTGTTTGATCAACATCTGCACAAAGAAGGTGCTTCTGGTTTGATCTTGAAGGCTTGGCATCCTGTGAAGACTGCTGCATTTGACTGAAAGCTTGGCAACCTGTGAAGTGTGTTGTGATAGGCTTGGCAACCTATGAAGCATTCTGTGATAGGCTTGGCATCCTGTGAAGAGTGTTGGTAACACGTTGAGGATTGTTCAATGTGGGTGCAGATTGCAGGAGAGGGGATTCTTGCTACAATTCTGGTTTTTGTGTGCAACTATATTTGGTTTTGGGTTAGAGAGGAGATTTATATTTTTGCGTGGTGCTTCTATAAATTCCTTGATGTAAACACCGCAACCATTATAGTGCATTTGCTTCCAAGGTTGGAAGGACACTGAATGTAGGCATTGTTGGCCGAACCAGTATAAAAATCAGTTTTTGATTTTCTCTATCCCTGCACTCTTTAAATTCAGTCGACTATACCTGTTTAACATTCAACTACGTTTTTCCGCTGCATTACATTTTTCAATAACTTGCATTTCAAGGAAAGATCAAAAGTTTTGAATTTTCTTACCAAGATTGCGAAAAGATTTTAAATTTGAACTAACACCAATTCACCCCCCTCTTGTTGTAAAACAAAGTTAACCTGTTTACTAACATAATTCGCCTTGCAAATTAACCTAGCAGAGGCTCCAGACCTCTGGTCTCTCGTAGAGCGCACCACATAACGAGAGACCCCAAATAGAGAGCTCCTCCCACTACAAGAAAATTGCATTTTATATACGGATCATTATATACGGATTTTAATCCGTATGTAATGGACATGTTACATACGGATATTACATACGGATTATCCGTATATAAGATTTATACATAAAAATAAAATGTAAATTTATTCCCCTTTTTACGATGCTCACATCGCTGCCTCTCAAATTTTCTTCCCAAATCTTCTGGCGCTCTCTTTATCTCTCGAAATTTTGTGGCGCTCTCTCAAACCGTTACTGCTCAATCACTGACTCTCTCCCTCACACCCTCAAAATCAATCTCCCCCTCTAAAATCACTCTACCACACCTATTATTCGAACCCTAACCTCAATCGCATGCCTTTCCTGCCTTGGCTTTCCCTTGGAACCCCACCCTCCCTCGTGCGCTTCTCTTAGAGATTGGGAGACCATCAAATCCAAAGATTCCTTGCTTGGACTCATGTGCAGACGGTTGGAATGGCAGTGGCAAGAGTAGCGAGGGATGCGAAGGAAGGAGAGGAATCCGGTGGTCTAAGAGCCGTTCTACTTTTTTGAGGAACAGATCCTCTAGGACAAGCACCATAGAAGAAAACGACGGTGATGCCAAGCTTGAGAGCATAGATGAGTACAAAGCCGACAATAATAAGGAATGAAGAAGGTGAGCCCATTGAGGATAGCTAGGGTTTCAAAACCTTTAACTAGAACAAAGCTCAATTGATTTGTGTAATGTATTGAACTTGCCCTTTTTTCTGTGTGGTTTTTATCCCTTTATCTTTCTTTTTTATTATAGCAAGGGTGACATGGTGAAGAAGAAGAGATTGAAGAAAGGTGCACGATGTTCATAGTAAGCTTTGGTTAGGGTTTGGGTGCAGAGCATGGCTAGAGGCAATCCTATTAAGGACGAATTGGAAAACAAGAAGCCATTGTCGTCTCCCTCACCATCAGTGGCGCGAACGACACTGTCTCCGTCATTGTCCACGTCCACCACTGCTGCACTGAAGAACGAAACTTTGGCGTCTACGAAGAAGAAGAAGGGAGTGAAGAGTTTTAGGTCGAAGGACTTGTGTGAGATATTGATGGATGAGAATAGATGA
>NW_014543115.1:1411980-1414053 GCF_000741045.1 Vigna radiata var. radiata | reverse complement strand
AGCCGAGAATCTCTGACCAAAGTCACCTTTCTTCAATCTTCTCTCCACCTCCAAGCTTTCTTCCAACCATGGGAAGCCGTCTGAAGCTTGAGCACTCACCACTCTGATCTACAATCACCGTCCACTTCCACGGTTCATCCATCATCAATGCAGATTTCATTCAACTCTGATGTGTCACGGGTTTTACACCTATTATTTGCTGGAGGAACTCATCAAGTGGTATCCAGAGCCTTGGTTTTGTGATTCACGCTCCAGCTAAGTCCATTGTTCTTCATTCTATAGTGTCAACATCTTCCATGCGTGTTTTTTGTGTATTTCGTGTTACTGTTTCATTGCTTATTTGATTCCAGTAAACTTCTTCTACTCATTGAGTGTCCTGTTTCTATCCAGCGTTTATTGCTTTCAATTTTTTCATTCATTTTATTCGGTCAGATCTGGTGCTTTTGAGTCTTTTCTTTTTGGATCTAATACTGTCATGTCTGGTCTTGTTGTGATCTGATTTTATTGTCAAAATTCTGAGTTAACTGGTTTTAGCACCAACCTATCGTTTCTGAAGTGATCAAGTATGTGGATAAATCTGATTTTTCTGAGATGACTTTCAATAGATGCACATTCAATGAGCAATGACCACATGAGCTCAGTGTATTCTGAAAGCAATTACAAATCAGTACCAGTAAATCACTGATCAGATTTGTGATTGAACTTGAGTGATATTTGGTTGATGCAACTGCACCGTGCTAACTGTGTTCTAATTTGATATGATAATCTGTAAAAATTTGATGCACTGTTTGAATTGAGTCACTGCAATAGTGTATTAAGCAAACCAATTCAGTCGAGATTTGTTAAAATCAAACCGAGAATGGTTGCCTTACACTGCAGAAGTTCACAGTATAGTGCATAACAACTTGGCCGAACTGCACTTGACTTGTTTGAGTTTGTTTTTCTGGTTTTAAATCTGTCCAGCATAGAATTCATTTNTGGACATCTTTCAATGCAATTCTAGAGTCTTGTTTAAAATCTGTTNTGCTGTTTAGAGTCACCAAAAACTTGTTTCATAGCAGTTTGAATGTTTGCTGCATTTTGGCTAGTGTGTTGGACTGATTTTTGGTTGAATTGAG
Source organism: Vigna radiata var. radiata (assembly GCF_000741045.1). Classification (NCBI taxonomy): domain Eukaryota; kingdom Viridiplantae; phylum Streptophyta; class Magnoliopsida; order Fabales; family Fabaceae; genus Vigna; species Vigna radiata. The sequence goes on along the minus strand of NW_014543115.1, from coordinate 1,412,935 downwards.
CAACCTAGGTGGTGAAATTTTGAACTGACCGTATGCAGTGCCTTACAGCCATTTTAATCTGATATTTTTGGCAATTCAAACTTGCTCCAAGTGCCAAATCTCTGATCCAAACACTTTTGAATCCTATGCTGAAAACTGTATACTGATTTGGTTATGAATTAGCTAGAATTGGCAACTCATATAGTCAAAATTTGCTTCCTGAATGAATTGATCCATTTGGCTATTGATATGAGTCCCATTTGATCATCAAAAGTTGCTGGAAGTTTTCAATTTTCCAATTAATCTGGTCTGCTAAAGATAGCCAATGCAGTTTCGTTGTGTCAGCCAATTTTGTTGGAAATAAGTTGCAGTTTTGTGTTATGTCTGGTGATTAATTGTGCATCCATTGTGTATGAATTTTGGTAGCAAAATGCGTGGTTTCAATCCTTAAAAGAAAAGAATATACAGCATAAATCAAAATAGACTTGTATGCTGAATTGTAAAAGCAATTAGAAACCGTACCAAACCATAACATTTACACTGGATGCATAGTATCAGTCTTCCTTTGAGACATTTGGTCGAACACCTTTGCCGAGAAATCTATTTGATTTGAATTAGATATAATTGCAACTTATATTTGTTTCTTGTTTTCTAAATCTGATATAGAACCATTCCTAAGTTCCTTTTGAAGTGCTACCTATTCTTGATAACGCTTAATTTCTTGATTTCGGTTTGTTTGGAACTCTCTGTCCACCAACTGTTTGTGATAATTACAGTGGGTGTGTTCTGATTATTCTCATTGCATCTGCTGCAGCAGTTTATTCATTCAAATTCTGCATTAACCTTGTTGGTTCTGGATCCGTGTGAGTGTTGTGGTGGTTGTAGATCAGTTCCAGATGGCTTTGCATTGCTGGTAGCATATTAGAAAGAGGATTGGTGAGAGTGAAGATTGGATTGAAGTTGGTTTTGGCAGCAG
>NW_014543115.1:1404246-1409088 GCF_000741045.1 Vigna radiata var. radiata | reverse complement strand
AAGAAAGGTGACTTTGGTCAGAGATTCTCGGCTGATAAGAACTTCAGCAATGAAGAGAAATTTCTCATAATATCCAAAGTAACTGATACATGTGCTAACAATGGAATTTATAGCATTGCCTAGGATCTACGTGTGGTGTAGATGAAAGCCAAGAAATGTGGATCAGCTTCCACGTGGCAATGCATGAATTCCGTGACCAGCTTCCAGAAACGTTTTTAACATGTGNTGGAAAATGATTTCTGCCGTGGTGTATTTAGCAAAGGTGAGGGGTGCTTCCAGCAATTTTATTCTTCATTTAGGACAGATTTACCCTTCTCCTTATGATGGGTCATGCTTCTAGTGATGGGTCCATGATGGGCTTGGACCCAAGTCATCAATAGCGGTATGGTTTAATTTCATTTTTAGGTGCACCAAGTCCTTTATGGAATGATGCTAAATCGAGGATTACAGTAGTGCAATAACCTCTGTGAATGAAAATGTTGATAGCCTGAAGGTCTATTAGAAATCATGCAATTCCTTGTATCTCAAAGTTTGGCTGCCTATCATCCTGCAAACTGGCAAATATACTTTTACTCAGGAACACTTGTTATATTTCCCTACATGCATACAGTTTCATCTTGGCACATAGAATAAACCGGTGTTTGTATATTAATTTTGTAACATTGGAAGAGAATACTCTTGAATATCNCTGTATAAGTGTATGCATCTGTACAATTTAATAATAGTAACAACTTTCTGTTAGTTCTCTCATTTTAATGCCAATCTGCATGTTTAGTTTATCTGCATTTTGCCCTTGGGGTGTATAGAAGGGTGATGATTAGATGAGCCATGAGGAAGACCACACTTAGGTAGCTTAGGGATTCTCGTTGTTCCTATATGTCNCACCATTACAGACAGTTACATAATTTTTATGCCCAAAGATTTAAGGACCGGATACACCTAGGAGAAACAGATAATTTAATAGAATTGAATCCAGGTAACCCCTGAGCATGTAACCCACAACTATTTATTAAACTCTGAATTACACTATCCTTTCAGACAGGTAGACTCACTTTAGCAGCACCCCAATATCTCTCCTCAACACCCTTTTCCTCTTCTATATAGTCCCATTTTTCCTCTCTCTCTCTTCTTAATGCCTTCTGTTGGACCTCTCAGCTTGACTTGAGTTTATTACTTTAAATAATGAATAAAGCTTCAGAAATGCCTGCTAACAGATATAATAAATGCACGTTTTTCTAATTAGTGAGAACCTAAGAAGGAAACTTGAGGTAACATTAATATTAGTACTCCTTTTACAGCATGCAGCAGATGAAAGAATCAGACTGGAAGAATTGCGTCAAAAGGTAAACTTGTTCATACTGAGTCTATCTGGATAATGATGAGCTCTGCCTTTTTCACAGGACAAGGTAAGAGATAACATTNTGTTAATATTATTTTATTTTGTGATGGTCCGTNTGTACTTTGAATTTAAATTGCAGTGGTGGAAGTGGAGAATGTAGCAGAGGACACGACATGATGCACTTGAATAAATAATTTATCCTCGTACCTATTACATAAGAAAAGTTCAGATAACACACTACAGCCTGATGCATATTGTTAATGAGTATCCCCACTCTGGCAATCTCTAATTTTTTTTCCCTTATAGCAAGACTAGTGTGGACAAACAAACATGCAAAAACAACAATCCAGACTTCAACTTCACTAATATCTGCAAACTTATTCATTTACTGAATGATGAAATATGNAGAGTTTGTAAATCATGGTGTTGGGCAAAGATGGCTCGTTAACACAGTAGTCTAGTCTCAACTTGTATAAATAAACCATGTCATGAAGTTAATTCTCCACTGTCTNATATGACGACCTTGTTCTTAGGCGAGCCACTTTCACTTCCTTCTGCTTCAATCTTGTACAATACGTCCATACCAGAAAGTACCTTGCCAAATACAACATGGCGTCCATCCAGCCTTCCAAGAAACAATTGGAAGAATGAGTTTGTTGAAAAGGGGCCCAACAATAGCCATCAAAACTTGAAAAGTTACCTTTTCATCTCAGGCTCTTTTTTATTAGACATAAATGTTTGAAAGCGTGTCTATTCTATATTAGGAACTTGAATCATGAATGTCTAAGTTCAGCTTTATACTTATTTATGTTCAAAATAAAATCCATTCGTGATAAGTGGAAGGAAATTGGACCTTTCTAATTGAAATTCTGCTTGTGCACAGAATGGAATAAACTTTTCCTTTCAAACTTTTCTTTTCCACCAAAACTAGAATCGCATTTTATTCAAAGACAATAAAACCATTAAGAAAAACAAAATCATATTTATACCTGTCACAGTAAGGTTTTCACAAGTTAATTCTATTCAAATTCAAGAGTATGCAAAATAAGTAAAAAAAGAAAAAAAATACCAGCTGGTTTTAACTGTGGTTATGAAAAACTGGGAGCCATTGGTGTCTTGTCCAGAATTCGCCATAGATAAATATCCTGAAAGGTGACAATCATGCAAGAAGGGTGATGAGGTGCAATAATATAAATTATATTAACATTGTCATAATAATGGATATAAATATAATACCAGTAACAAAGACATAGAAGTTCACCTGGTCCAGAATGCTTCAGCTTGAAGTTTTCATCAGCAAACTTTTCATCAGCCTGAAGTGTTCAGTATTCTTTGTAAATTCAGAGTCAAGTATAAGAAAACAAATTTATCAGTTTATGCATAAGAATGCAAGTTAACCTCATTTAAATTTCTTAATACCATTTAAATATTTGTTTGTGAAACTAATTACTACTTTAATTACTCATAGGAACTCTCTGACATTATCTTTTTGATAATGTAGCTCGTTATTTGATAAGAAAGTTTGGACATTATCATTCCCTATTGAGTTTTAACAATGATTTCTTTCATGTCATTAGTTCCATATGCCTTAATTATGGAGGGTGTCAAATTTTCTCCTTGATACCAGTAATATGCAGAATGTGTACAATTTTTTTTTAAATCTTTATTTTTCCTTGATAGGAAATTGAGAAAAAGGAAAAGATGCTAACATTTAGTTTGTTGGTCTTTCCAATGCAGGCAAGCCAAGGGCTGAATGTTAGAGAGTTATTTTTCAGATCAACTTTTGCTGCATTCTACTTCCATGCATACCAATAGGTAATAAACTTCTAACTTCTTCATATTATTAGAAACTTTGATTTAATCATCTTTTGGTCCAAATCACTCATACTGACACCTTAAATGAACAATGAGACTGATTGAGTATTGTATTTGCAAAAAATTTCTTAATTAATAGCAGATTTCACATATGATGTTGGAAATGGTGTCACTTGTGACACACTCAGTTGCAAACAGTGTGAAGCGTGTGGTTATCATTGTTTCTTCTTCCAAACTCCTATCTCTCTGTTAATGCACTTGGTAAGTCTCCAATGGCCAAAACATTGGCACATAAATTTTATGGTTTGTTTTGTTAACTTTTTTGTACTCTGAAAACACATGCATGTGAACTTTGTAACTTTGTTTAATGTTTTAATTAATAATAGCAGTAAACACAATAATAACTTATTGATCCTTTCAACTTATTATGTTGTTGCAGGTTTCATCTGATTTGCTTGAGAAGTACTTGGAAGCACACTCAAAGGACTCCAATTGCTTATCTGAGGTTCTTGAACAGACTTATAGACTATGTACTTTTAATGATTGCATTGAACATAGTAAAGTGCCAAAGGTGGCTCAAAGACTAATAGGTATATAATTATAATAACGTATTTCTTTGAATTTTGTAATATTTGTTTCTCTGCTTTAGTTACGAAAATCAATAATTAGTTTTTTAATACTTAAAGGAAGAATGTGTTTCTAAAAATGAATGTAGATATTGGTAGTTAGTTCCTTTTACAAGAAATTGTTTTTGTTTTTGTTGCTGTAAGGAAATTATATATAGTATGCTTTGTTTTGAAATTTTGTGTTTTAAATTGATTTCTCCTAAATCACATTTTAAATCATTAATACAACTTCAGAATACTATGATTTTTTTTTTAGTTTATTATCATTAAAACGTGATCTTAGAAGAGGGGTTTGAATTGAACAATATTTTCTTAGTTTATTATGCGTGGCTTCCTTTTTACCTTTCTTTTGCTAATATATTAAATTATGTTTCAGTAATCGACGAACTTGACTTCATCCACTAGATTAAGGTTTGTTTTTTTAATGATATTTAAGTTGATTTTTTTTAGACATTGCATAAGTTGATATACTTTATGATAATTATTATTCTTTGTTATTAATTCTTTTGGACCTCATTTAGCAAGGCCGAGTCTATATTTGAAAACGATGAACGTTTCAAGGTTGTTGAACGTAACAAAGATCATTGGGATACGTTTGAAAGCTTCTTCGAGGAACCTGTAATCAAGGTGGGTTTCGCTACCTCATCTTATAGAACTTTTGGGCATTTACTTTTTAGTGAATGTTTACTATATATGCCCATATTTGTTGATATTAAGTTATATGCAATTTTTGTATCCAGCACTATACTGACGTATGAAATTTGGGACAATCTTTTTGAAGTCACAGTTCATAATGAAGACCACTAAGTGCTTGTTATATGATGATCCAAATTTTGAGGGGCATGGAAATCCTTCTAGTGGTATATTTATACTATATTTATTTATGTTTCAACTATAACAACCATGTTAGCCTATTAGTAGCATTATGAGAAAGGAAGTAAAGATTTGTGGTTCAGGATAGTAGAAGTTAAAGAAGAATTTGTCAGTGAGCTTTTAATGGTTTCTGATTTTTTTTTATATTTGTGGTTTAATTTGATTGATTTTTTTATCCCCTAATTCTAA
>NW_014543115.1:1397304-1403836 GCF_000741045.1 Vigna radiata var. radiata | reverse complement strand
TTTTATAAAACTATACAGTTACATACGGATTTTTCCGTATGTAATTATATATTAAAATTACATACAGATATTATATACGGATTATCCGTACGGATATTATATACGGATTATCTGTATGTAATTTATATACGGATTATCCGTATATAACATTAGCTACGACAATATTATATACAGATTTTTGTCCGTATATAATCTGTATATAACCAAAAACTATATACGGATTTTGGACCTTATATACGGATTTGGGCTGTAGATAATGACCTTTTTTCTTGTAGTGTCCTTGGAGCGACGCACTATGTGAAACCATTCGCACAACGAGTCTACATGATTTGTAGAACTCCAGTTCTGCAGAATCATGCAACTCACGCCCTTTTAACAAATTCCAACCCTCCAACCTAATTTTGAACACTCCTAATTCATGATATAGACCTATTTAAACCTGCCTAGATGGGTTTTAAAAACTATACAATGATTCTAAAGTGGTTTAGGCTTGAATTCAACACTAAAACATCAAATCTCATGACTTAGGGGCTCCAATTCAATCCTACCATTTTTAATATGTTTTAATTCACTTTTATATGCTTAACAAGTCACAATTGACTTGTCTAAACTACCCAAACAGACAAATGCACCCAATGCACCAAAGGCTTAAAATCACCCTCTCACTTCCCTTCAAACAACCATAAATGCTCCCTAATTGTTAAACTATCTATTAAATTACTTATCACAACAGATTACTTACCCCTACCCCATTCTTACTAATCCAATTGGTCATCGGAGAAGAATCAAATGTTTGACGCATCAAACTCACCATAAACGCCAACACATATGACTAGTCACAACAAATTGGATCAGACCAGGGCTGCTCTATGATAAGGGATGTGCCAACTTCATTATGATTCCTCTATCCTACCAACAAAGTTCCCTCAACAAGTCACAATGATCCCTTTAGACTGCTTCAACACTGCAACCACATCCTAGATCATAATTTCTCATAATCACTATGTCACTTCCTTCCAAACTACTTAAAACACCACCCAAAACAGTCAATTTACTATCCAAACCACAACACAACGGGATTTCCAGTCACGATACTTTCTACATACCAAATTCCTGCGTTCAGACTCATTCAAAACAAATTACATGCTTTTAACTTACACCAAAACTACAATTCAATGCAAGCAGTACATACAGACATAACACAATGCACACATACATAATTGTCTAAATTAACGAAAACCTATCTCATGCATATTCTAACTCAAAAAATCAAAGAATGTAAACCCCAACTCCCCTTACCATTACTCAAAGCGAATGTTAGCTCACCCAAACGCTTCTACAGTGCTCCACACAGCTAGGGCACAACAGGACCTACAAATAACCGCATTGGCGATAGAGAACATCTCTTAGAGCTACGTTTTAAATAGAAATATGAAGAAGGATGCTCCTAGTTCCATAGAAACAGTAGAGTGGCAAATGCCCTAAGTTACAAAACAGCGGAGAAGGGGAGAAAACTACTTACCGGTCTAAACAGAAAACCAATCAGATGGTTTTGAAACTCTTTATAGGGTGATCGTAGGAGTACCACCTAACGAAACATGCACTGAGTCAGAGGATTGGAAATCTAGAGAGAATACAGAGAGAAAGTTGAGAGCCTAAAGTTCTGAGTTCTAGAGAGAGAGAGTCTTTAGATCAATGAACTAAACTTTAGGAAATCCCCTTCTAAGTTCATAGTGTCCTTAGTTTTATGGGTCTGGCTATCTCAACATAAGGCCCAATATCACATTTTTTTCAGGCCCTCACGTATATAATCTTCATTTTATTTAGGTTTAATACCTATTTTGGTCCCTCTTTTCTTATGGTCTGTTCAAAGTCGTCCTCCTTTTTTAAAAAGTTCACTAAAGTCCTACTTTTTGCAAAAACGATGGAACTTAGTCCTTTTTACTTACGACGTTAATTTTGCTAACGACAGAGCTGCCCAGCTGGCAAAAAAGTGATGAGTTGTAACGTTTTGGTTGTGTTGGCACTATGACTTTATTATATGTGTTAAAATAAAATAATTAAATGTAACGTGGAATATGTAAAAGTTAAAGTTTAAATAAAATTAGGATTTGGGGTAATTAACTGAAGCGATTCTAGAATTTGGAGTAAAATCAAACCGCAATTTTTTTGGAGATTTAGGGTTCAACAATCAGCTTCAACAATCCAATTTATTAGTTGCAGGCCCATCATCAAACACTTTCAGACTGAATTTATGAGTAGAATTTGAAGCTCCCATGACCTTCAGCCACGCCTGTAGTGATTCATATTGCCTAATGCTTCACCCATGCCAGCTCGATTTCTATTCCCAAATCTTTTATCATCTACCATCATCTCAACCAATGAACGCAAATCCAAGGTGCCCTTTAAGTAAAAATCATCAACATGGATATCCAAGAAGCTTGGGAGGTTCAGAGCTCCAGCCAACTTATCATAGATTGGAGGAATCTTGTAAATGATTCCATCCCCAATATCCAAAGATACAGGTTCATACATAATCCTGAAAGGAGTTCACAAACGCAAGGTAAATTTCATTTTAAATAATGGTTCATGACTCGAAAAACTTAAACACCATTAAAAGGCAAACCTATCAGTAGTGCCATATTGTGGGGTGAAATCTGCTTCACGGTAGTTTCCTGCTTCACGGTGAAATTTGTATCCTTTAACCTCCTCTTGTATTTCTGAATATGCTCTACCAACATTGATCGATATCGCTCCTTTGTCATGTGTCTCATAAAAATCGCTCCTATCCTCACTTTCACGGTTCAGAGACCATCTCCTCTTCTTCAACAAACTCACCTCCCTTCCATGCACATTCCCATTACTGTGATTTGTAATTCCCCCACCTACTCATTGTTAGAACCCTAAATCGCCCAGAAAATCGTGACTTGATTTTATCCCAAATTCCTAAATTCTAAAATTGCCTAAGTTAATTACTCCAAATCCTAATTTTATTTTAACCCTAACTTTTACATATTCCACATCACGTTTAATTATTTTATTTTAACACATATAATGAAGTCACAGTGCCAGCACAACCAAAACGTTACAACTCATCACTTTTTTGCCAGCTGGACAGTTCTACGGTTAACAAAATTAACGCCGTAAGCAAAAAGGACTAAGTTTCACCGTTTTTGCAAAAAATATGGTTTTAGTGAACTTTTTAAAAAAGAGATGATGACTTTGAACAGATCCTACGAAAAGAGAGACCAAAATAAGTATTAAACCTTTTATTTATGTATTTAACTTTAATCCTCTATTTGTTTAGTTTTAGTTCTTGCCATTTTTTAAAATTCTTCTAATGTATCTAATTTTTCATTTTACACTCTAATATTTAATTTATTGTGAATTATTTTATGTACAATTTTAATAGAAACTAAAAAAAAATTATCTATATATTATAAAATTAAAAAAGTAAAATAGATATATTATGAAAACAAAATAATAATAAGTAACAAAAAAAATATAAAAAGGTTTAAGAAAGAATTATAAGAAACTTCATTTTATATTTTATCTGTAGATAAATTATTAATTTTTATCAATAAAAATATTTTTTTAATATTTATCTACGAGGTTTTACATCGATTTTTGAGGCCTAAAATTTTAAACTTTACTTAATTTAAACTCCGCTGAAACAACTTTATCTTATGTACTTGATTGAACAATAAAGTAATATTTTATATAATGGAACAGAATTAAAATAAAAAATCTTTCAAAAATAAAAATGCTTGATTGTGGCTAAACTCGATCTTTTTTTAATATGCGAAGATTGAATTAGTTTGAATCATAAAATTCAAGTTTTGAAAATTCATTTTTGTTCATACTATTCATACAGCAACATCAGAATTGTGAAATTATTCCAAAACCACGGCATTGACCATGCATAAGAAGGAATTTTAAACTCTTTGCAAACAAAACTCATACATTATATATTATCGTGGGCAAACAAAACTACTGTTTATATATTGACATTAAAAGGTGGAAATGTTGATTATTCTTCCAAGTGGAGCACGCTGCTCAATACTGCCAAAATGCTCACTAAATTCATCCATCACAAATTTTTATATGTAATTTTTAAACTCACTTTCGATAATAGCAGTTTGATACTCTAATATGAAAGGATGAAGAGGTGATGTTTTTTCTTACTTGTAAATCTTTACATCCAAACGTCAAAGTCATTCACATATTCATCTTCGCCAATTCTTCTCAAGAGTAGATAAGTAAATAAGGAGAGAGTCCTAAAAACTAATTCTGCATATTTAATATTTCTATATTGTTTAAAAGTTAAAATGATTTAAATGTATATTTTTTTAATTCTTTAAAATTTTTTTAAGATTTTTTTCATATAAATAAAACTGTTACTTAAGTAAATATGTTAAGGGTGTTACTCCCTCCACCTCCCCGTTTCCTCCCTCCACCTCCTCACTTTTATTCAATTTTGTTTTCATTACAAAAATAACCTTTCTCTTTACCTTTTTTACCCTTTTTAACTTATTTAACCTACTTTACTCTCTGCTGACAGCCCCACCTCCCCCCCTCCATACCTCCCTCGAGCCTTTGAATCAGCACTGCAGTTCGAGTTCACGTGGGACACTCCTCGGCAACGCTCAGTAGCCTCATCAAGCTGGTGCCAATGACGTAGAGGCAGCGCAAGTTGGGACAGCCGGTGGTGAGGGTGTCGTTGTCGATGACTTCGACGGGAAGCATGTTTTCCTCGCAGAAACACCAATTGGGGGCAAGGTCGGAATGGACGGAGAGAACGTGGTGGCTGAGGGAGAATAGCGGAATTACAAGGTGAAAGCGATCCGGGTCCGGTAGATGGCCGACGTGCCGTCCTTGAGACCGGAGAGCGGTTTGCAATTCCTGGGTTTGGCTTCTGCGATTCTGTGTGCAGGTTACTTTTCAGAAAAATCCATTTCAGAAAGATCAACGACGAAACAAAATAAATTGGCCAGTTTCCACTCTAAATAGAACCATCTTGAGATTCACTGCTACCAAATTATAGCCGACACTGACATTGAAATAAAATTTTATAGTACTCACATATTTTGATCCGACGTATTCTTTTAAAGCAAATATAATCAATAAATTAATTTTTTTTGATCTTCCTTTTCGTTTTCCTTGGTTAAGGTTGAATAGGCATAATAATTGAATGAATAAATAAATAAGATTACGTGCCCTTAATTTTCCCCTTCTGATTTAAGTAGGCAAAATTGGTTGAATGGAGAATTATTTGAGCAAAGGAAGGCGTAATAAATAAAGGGAGAATATGGTTGAAGAAATTTGGTGTTCAGGCGGTTTTGGAGAAGCTAAATGTGGTTGATGGATGTGAAATAGAAAAGAGTAGTTTTATTCTGACGGTTAACAAATTTTAATACATGCTTTATATTTATATTTATGATTTGATTTTTTAATTTGTTTTTGTTTTTAGAAATATGAAAATTAATTTATTTAATGAGTAAAATACTTGAAAAAGAAGTTCGAGAATGGCAATGGAGGGTTAGGCGTGTGGATGCAGATGATGCAGGAGATTAACCTCCAGTCAAGGCGTATTGAAGTTTTAGGGAAGTTGACAGTGCTGTTTGCTTAGAATGGAATATAAAACCCAGGAAGAGGAAGAAGTGAACATCCAAGAGGTGAAGTGAAAGAAGGACGAAGAGAGATGGTAGGTATGGTGAGTCCAAGAGTTGAAAGCTTGCCGAGCAGTGGGATAAAGTGTGTAACGGATGTGGCTATTTGTTTATACTTAGACGGATGTTGGATGTTGACATATATCAGCGGATCCTCGTTTTCGTTTAGGAAGATCTTTTTGCAAAATTTTAATCTTAAAAATAAATTTTTATGGATAAAATAGGAATAAAAAAAATACAGTAAAGGATAGAAGAGGAAGGGAGAGGTAGAGGAAGCAAATGGAGAGGTGCAGGGAGCAACACCCATATGTTAATAGTTGAGTTCTTGAAATGGGTCACAATCCACTAGCCAACCTAGCTCACCACGGCTTCGGGTTGGATTAAGTTTGAAAAAATTGTATTTTTTTTTATACGGATATTTCAATCCGATTCATTTAAATACTGATTATGCGGCATGGTGGGTGGGTTGGCCCATCAACCCACCTACCTTATTTTATTAAAATTTAATTTTAATTTTATAGAAAATATTTATTATTACTTTTTTGCTTGAAAAAATTATTTAAGTTTCCTATTTTCAAAATTAATTAAACATCTATGTTGAGAGTGAAATTTGTTTAGATTTGAATTATAAAAGGTTTGTGACTTTTTTATTTAAAAAAATTGTAATTAGGTGAGCGAGTGAGCCAATTTGTTTATCCACCAACCTGTGGTGAGTCGGACCGAGTTCGAATTTTTATAGCTTGTTAGAAAATAAATCATATCCTGATATTATTGAGAGAATATATTGTTATTATTATAGCTTATTTCCATTAATAATGTTACATTATTATAGAATAATTACAGTAATAATGTTACATTATTAT